>NC_048424.1:3080977-3228477 GCF_013103735.1 Etheostoma cragini | reverse complement strand
TAGTAATTTCAATTTGATTAGGCTGGGAAATCAAACCAAGCAACTTTTTGACCACATTGATACCTAAATAAATGTATTAGGTGTACTATCAGGCTCTAAGTGGTTGACTGTGATCAGTTGGGTAAGTCACAGCAGAAATGACTAAAGCTCCCTAATCCACACACCTGATTATTACATAGTGGAGTTCCTGACCTGCAGTTCCAATTCCTCCCTTCACTGAACCTGAAGAGGCCTTAATCTGCCTCTTTTTTCTTCTTTTGTTCTCCTGCTTGTTCCCTGCTGCTTCCTTTGGTTCTGCTTGCCTGCCTTCTCATCAAGGATCAGGTGCTCAATGCTCTCAGTCTGAAGGCATTTACACACCAGAGGGGTATTTTTTCGCACGTCACTGTATTTCTTCAAACAGTAGTTTTTGTGACATGAGTACTTTCATGCAGACTGAGAATATTAAATCGCACTATGCTTATTTTCAGGTTCATAATTGTATTTTGAGGTTGTACCAGAAAGGTTTACATGGTTTCCTTTTCAAAAAACACCATATTTTTGTCGTACTGCACATTGCTGCAGATCCTGTTTTCACACTGTTTGTTTAGGTCTCTGTTTTAGCTCCAGAGTGAGACATCTCACTTCTATACTATCTTTGTTGGGGGTCACACATGCTCAGTAGCTCGGTAAGATCCCATCAGCTAGATAACTCTTTCTCCAGCTTTGGTCAGTCCAAGGCAGGATTAGCTTGGAGACTTCTTCTAGACGAGGGGCACTTTTGGAATAACTGCAGAACAGGGACAGGAAGTAGCTATTTTGGAGATTATGGTGAACTAGTGTGTGTTGTAGCAATGGTTTGCCATTGAGAACAAGCTAGCATGCTAGCACTAGCACGCCAAGTTTAGCCACCTCTTCTCGGCTAGTGACGTAGGAAGCCGTGCAGATTTGGAACAGCTCACCTGGAGATTGAAGGCAGAGGACTTTCAGAAACCGTATCTCATTAAAAAACAACATGGATTTTTCCAAGTTTGTATGTGTGTGGAAGCACAAGAGACACAAAATAACACCCCAAATCCCTGAAAATGTGATTTGTTTATTATATGGGCACTTTAAACACGATAAATCAATGTGATCTTTTTTCGTAGGAACAACAAATTGTTCTGAGCTTCAGACTACTAAAAACAACAACACAAAGGCACATGGTCCGGAACAGGGACCTTCCAAGATGTCAAACTTTACTCCTTTCAACACTGACAAAGGCAGCATATACCAGAACCACTCCTTCTGTTCTTACCTTTCACAATAAAAGACCTAGACTGCTACCTAGATTAAACTGTTTACCTGATGGCATGAATATTGCCAGGCAAGCGCTCCGTACTTTTGTGTCATTTAAGTGTGTAAAGGCCTTGAGTCTAGTCTGGCATTTTTATTTCTTTTTTGCAGATGTGCACCATCTTCATCCCATCTGATACTTAATGATGATTCAATTTCTGCTTCCAATTATTTATGTACTCAAGAGTACAAATTAAGTCAGTCATCTGTTTGATATTAACACCCACTCACATCTTGCATTTTCAACTTTGAAATTTATTTAATTTATTAAACACTTTAAAAGCAAACAAGTTTGCAACACAGTGCTTCCCAAAAACAAAAACACATGTGTAAAAGCATAAAACACATATAGATATGCGTGTATACATAACTGGCGTGGAAATATGAGAAGATTTAAATATAAACCTGTTGAAAAATGATTAAAAGCGAGAAATACAGGTTAAGACAGGAAATACAGGAGTAACAAAACAGGTTAAAACCCAATTACTTTAAAAGCCAGAAAATAAAAGTGTGTCTAAAGGCACGTCTAAAAAACATCCACAGACTCAGCCTGTCTAGTGACTACTGGCTGACTGTTTTTAGGGTGAGCAGTGTGCCCTTTTAGTCTTTAGTCCTTCCTTCTTTTGTGTGGGCTGGCTGTTAGTGGGTGCTTATCAACAAACCGCAGGTGCTCAAAGTATAAAAAAAAAAGATTGAGTCTCAGTAAGCTGATGAGGGACTCTTATTGTGGAAACACCAATGTTGTGTGTAGCTCTTGACACTGAAAACATCGTTGAACGCCGTTGATTGCCAGCTTTGTTTTCTTTTTGATCAACTACTACACACCACTGTGAACTTTACACACGTGTGGGCTGGCCAGCGTTGGAGAATCGTAGACTCAATCATTGGTTTGTGTTCATCTATAAGGGTATTCTGCGTCTGCTCCCCTCATATCTGTGTGAGTATATTCAACCAAAAGCGGATAGACTGTATTCTTTACGCTCACAAGACTTACTGCTACTGTCTGTACCAAGTGTCCGCACAGAAGTTGGTAAGGTGGAATTTCACTATTCTGCCCCCACAACATGGAACAATTTACAAAAGTTCTGGAAATTGAAGGAAGTGGTTGCAATCGGTCAGTTTAAACTCTTGCTCAAAGGTTTGGAAATTAAATCTATGGTCTGTAAATGTTTTAAGTAGATTTTAGGAAATTGTTATGAAATTGTCTGTAATGTATGGAATTGTTGTTGTGATCTGTGCCGCTGTCTTGGCCAGGACTCCCTTGAAAAAGAGATTAGTAATCTCAATGGGATTTTCCTGGTTAAATGAAGGTTAAATAAAAAATAAAACTACTAATAAAAACTTAAAACTAGGCACCATCAACAGACAGCAGCTCCAGGTAAGCCCTACTCAACCCACTGCCAGCCAACCATCCCTTTACTAGCACACTTTATACTAGGCAATGAGTTGTAATACTAGATATTTTAATAGTTTTGAGTCATTTCTGTAACAGCCTTTTTTTCCCACAACTGGGTCACTATTAACATGCCAGGTTTGTAGTCAATTAAGAAGGTTATGAAGTTTATCCTTTTCATCTGTTCCCCTCTGTGTTTCTTAGACTCAAAAGGCTGCTGGAGCAGGAGAAGGCCTACCAGGCTCGTAAGGACAAGGACTACAGCAAGAGGCTGGAGAAGGTCAGAGCGGAGCTGGTCAAGCTCAAGTCCTTTGCCCTGATGTTGGTAGACGAGCGGCAGCTGCATATCGAGCAGATTGACCTACAGAGCCAGAAGTTCCAGGACCTCACTCAGAAGCTGCAGGAGAAAGAGCAGCGTTTGGCGGCGGTCAACGACCACGCCAAGAAGGACGGCCAGAAGGTCCTCAAGCTAGAGTCCGAACTTGAGCACAGGGTAGCTAAGTTTGCACAGGAACACGAGGAGATGACGGCCAAACTGGCCGACGAGGAGTCCCAAAGCCGACAGCTTAGGCTCAAACTGGCCGGACTGGCGCACAAGATCGAAGAGCTGGAGGAGAGAAACAAGGCACTGCAAAAATCCGAGGAAGACCTGCAGGAGCTGCGGGAGAAGATCAGCAAAGGGGAGTGCGGGGATTCATCACTCATGACCGAACTGGAGAATTTGCGGAAGAGAGTGCTGGAGATGGAGGGCAAGGATGAGGAGATAATCAAAGCAGAGACTCAGTGCAGGGAGCTGAGGAAAAAGCTTCAGGGGGAGGAGAACCACGGCAAGGAGCTGAGACTGGAGGTGGACAAATTGCAGAAGAGAATAGTTGAACTGGGGAAACTGGAGGGGGCTTTCAGTCGGAGCAAAACAGAGTGCTCTCAGCTTCATTCAAACCTGGAAAAAGAGAAACGTGTTGTGAAGGATCTGGGCGGTGAGCTGGAGAAGGTGAAGACGCAGTTGAAAGAACTACAGTGCTCTGAGTCAAAGTTCGAAAAGACAGAAATGGCTCTCAAAGACGATCTTATGAAGTTGAAGTCCTTAACAGTTATTCTGGTAGATGATAGGAAGAACATGGCGGAGAGACTTATACAAGAAGAACAGAAAAGTGATGATTTAAGTAAGATGTTCAAAGCAGAGCAGAGCAAGGTAACAGAAGTCACAGAGAAGTTGATTGATGAGAGCAAAAAACTTCTCAAATTCAAATCAGAAATGGAGATCAAAATGACAACCCTCATCAAAGAGAAAGACGAGTTGAAAACTAAACTTGCAAGTGAAGAGGGAAAGTGTAGGGAACTAAATACCAAACTAGGTTGTATGAAAATAAGAATGGATGGACTTGAGGAGACAGAGAGGGAAACAGAGAGAAAGTGGTTCAACAGGGACAACAGAAATCCAGATGAAGACAACAAAGTAAAAGAGCTCACACTAGAAATTGAAAGACTTAAAAGCAGGCTCAAACAACTTGAGGTAGTAGAAGGAGATTTAATGAAAACAGAAGATGAGTATGATCTACTGGAGAAGAAATTCAGAACAGAGCAGGACAAAGCAAATACCCTTTCTAAGCTGCTGGAAGAAATGAAAAGTCAGATTGCCAGAAACAAAGCCATAGAGAAAGGTGAGGTCACGAGTCCAGAGGCCGAGCTTAGAATTCGCTGCAAGATGGAGGAGGCTAAAACCAGAGAGCTGCAGGCGGACGTCCAGGCCCTTAAAGAAAAAATCCATGAACTGATGAACAAGGAGGACCAGCTCTCCCAGTTGCAGGTGGATTATTCTGTCCTCCAGCAGAGGTTCATGGAGGAGGAAGAGAAGAAGATGAGCATGAGCCATGACTTTGACAACCTTACCAAGGAGCTGCAAGCCACAAAGCGCTACAGTTGCGCTTTGAGGCCAAGTTTAAACGGTAAGAGGATGGTTAATGTCCCCGTTACCTCCACCGCTGTACAGACAGACATGATGGTGAGTGAGGTTGCTGTGGACAACACAGCGGCCGGCTTTATCCGGAATTCAGTCCTTGAGGAAAACCACTTAATGAGCAACTTAAGACAACGGGGTCTTAAAAAACCAACAGTTCTTGAGCGATACCCTCCAGCTTCAGCGGAACTTGAGGCAAGAAAATCGTGGATACCCTGGATGAAAAAGAAGGAAGCCATCACACTCACTCAGACCACTTCTGACAAGACAAATCGTGCATCCTTGCTTCATCCAGAAGAGATGACTAAACCAGGCCAGCCTTTGCACATCCGTGTGACCCCAGATCACGAGAACAGCACTGCAACCTTGGAGATCACCAGCCCCAGAGCCGAGGACTTCTTCTCCAGTACCACCATCATCCCGACCCTTGGCCTTCAAAAACCTCGCATCACGATTGTCCCTAAGCCCACAACCATGGCTTCAAAGAGCAAAAACGATCTGTTGGGTAGTCTTGATCGCACCAAATCCCCGGTCACGATAACCACCATCTCCAGGGCCAAGAGTCCCGATAAAACCAACGGCTGCAGCTCAGACAAACATCAGTCGCCGGTGTCCATTATCACGGTAAGCACCACTCCTGTGGCTGAAGCATGCGCTTCATCGGAGCCTCACGACATTACCGCAAGCCGCACGGTAATCAAGATGACCCCAGAGAAGCCACCTGGGCCAGCGCCTTTCAGGAAATACAGCGGCAACAGCAACATCATCACAACAGAGGACAACAAGATCCACATCCACTTAGGTCCACAGTTTAAGAGACCTTCCGAGGGCTGCGGTGGTCAAGTTCTGACGCTCAGAAGCTCAGAAAGCAGCAAGGAAATGTCAACGGGAACGGTGCTCCGCTCTCCACGCCAACCGACGATGGGGAAGATGACTCAGAGCAAAATGACAAGCAGCATAACAATCACACCTATCACCTCGGCATCCGCCAGGCCGACACAGTCAGTGGTGAGAGCTTAGGAGAGCATCATGTACTCCATCTTTCTGTCTTTCTACTGTAAATACATTGCGACCTCTAAACGATATCTAATCTTTTACGTTACAGTTGCTTCTGAAATGTTTAAATATGAAATCAGGTGGTGGGTGCTCCCTAGATAGCACTCTCTCCGGGTATAAAACAGTGAGTTTATGAACATATGATCTCACTGGTATGAACTAATACTGGAATGATTTAACATTCATTAAATCCCACATCACAAAAAGGTTATAAGGGACAAATTCCCCCAACTGCAAAATTGACTCCTTAGTACCAAACACGACCAGTTTTGACGTTTCACTCTTTTCACTTTAACCCTCGTGTTGTCTTTTGGCCGACCTGCAAATTTTTGTTTTTCGGAATCAAAATTTCAAATGAAAAATCTTTTATCAATGCTTTGGTTGTCTTTTTCAACACTTTTGTGTCTTTCCCATAATGTTTTGGTCACTTTTTCACCGTTTGTCGACTTTTTCTGAGCCTTTTGAATTTTTTGTGTTTTTTTCTCCCAAATTTCTAAATCTTTTATCAAAAAACACTTTTGACATTTTTGTCACTTTGTTCTGCATTTTTTTTGACATTTGTCATTTTTTTTGTTGATTCGTTCACACCCAAATTCAATGAAAGGAGTGAACTGATTATTTGTTTAACTTTTGAGGAGCGTTGTTGGGAACCCTCCACGTCACTTTTTTGGAAAATTTGTTTGAAGGAAACCCAAATTTCTGATTAAGAAACTTTTTGAAAAGACAACAAGAGGGTTAAGAGCTTACATTTACAGATAAGCAGCTTTAAAATCTTCATGTTATTACCCAACCTGATGTGAATTAAATAATTTCCACATACTCGAGTAAACAGACCCAGTCAGTAAAACTTGGACCTTTCAGTCACTCACACAGAACTGCAGTGGATGGCGGGCAATCTTTTTAGCAGTGTATAAGGTGAGAAAAGGATCATTTTCATTACAGCTAGTCTAACATTGCAAGCTTTATGTCCATGGCACTGTGGAGAAAGGTCTGGCTACACCACAAATACATTCTGGGAAAAGAGAAAAAAAACACTTTGGGTGGTTTGCATTTCTTTAAACCAATCACAATCGTTTTGAGCAGCGCTTAACTCCGGCTCATGCAGCTTCTTTAATTTTAGGTGGTTAGTGTTAACTTAAATGAAAGTCATGTTTTTGGTTGTTGCTTTGTACGCGTCTGACATCGTTTTCCCCACCGTATCAGCTGATAAGGAGATTGCCTACCTTCCTATTCCCCAAACACATTTTATGAGCCGCTTAGTGACAGAAATGTCGGAGTTGGATTGTAGTATACAGTGATCCATGAACAAACCATGATCAATGGAAGCTCACCTTTCCTTCATCTATGATCCAAATAATTTCCTAACGCTGCTCTGTTGTTTCATTTCCAGTCCAGTTCAGATGTGCAGCCAGCTCGGAGCGCGGCCACACGGATCCCACTGTCAAAAGGTATGAAACCAAGCAGCAAGGCCCTTCTGGGCGTATCGACGGTGACGAGATTAGAGTCGCGGGCAGAGAGCCAGTCGATGAAAATCGAGCTGAGGAAGTCAATGGTGTGTGGCTCTGCCTCTGCAGCAGGAGGCAAAAGCTGAAGCACAAGAGCGCTGCCAGCTCAGTGTGCATGCTTCATGATTGAGTTCGTTGAATCTGCAGAATCTGCTGCCAAATATGCGTCACGGGCCACATCAGTATGAAAACACAAATGGTACTGTGTGTGTGTGTTCAAAGGCAGGTTTTATGTTATTTTTATTTTCCACTGAAGCACCTCTTTGCATGTCTCTTTTGCATTGGATTGATTAACTTCATCTTGGTGATAATTTTGGCCGTAGCTCTAGACTTGTTGTCCTCATTTACATTTTTTAATTGCATGTGTTTATTTCACCATTGCTTTCGGGAGGTTTTTCCACTCACTGAAGCATTGTGAATTGTTTGAGAAAGAATTGACAGGCATCAAAATAAAAAAATAAATTATCTCTGAACCAATTATGGCATTGTTTTGTAGCAGTGTGTGTGTGTGTGTGTGTGTGTGTGTGTGTGTGTGTGTGTGAGTGGGAGAGTGTGTGTATGTGTGTGTGTGTGTGTGTGTGTGTGTGTGTGTGTGTGTGAGAGAGAGTGTATAAGTTTGAGTGAGTGACTTAGAAAGCGTGTGAGAATCAACCAAGAAACCTCCATAATAATAACAAACACTGCTAAATAAGGCAAAACATAACAGCCATTAAAACTAATTTTCAGAGCATACGTTTCATGTAGTAGTTCCATGTAGGTCTGGGTTTCACCACTAATTCTTCAAATCAATTCTCTTCTGATTAAAAAAGGTCCCGGGTTGATTTCCAATTCAGTGCTGATTTGGGACATTTCAGTTGCAAAACCGATCTTGCCTACATATTAAAGAGATCCTACAATTGTACAAGGTTTCCTCTAACCTGGTGCATTATTAAAAGTATAAGTGTTAGGAATTTAAATTATGGAATTGGGAGTTGACCCCAAAGCAGTTACTTTAATATACTCATTTTAAACATGAACGCACTACAGCAGGGGAGTCAAATGCAGCTCAGTGAGAATTGACTGATGGACGGACCCCTTTTAAAATGGTCACGCAAGTTCTGATTGCGCCAAAATATAGTCTAACTTTGGAGTGTTTTTTTAACCCCCTTCCTAAAAAGCTATCATGGTTTACTGTAGTAGTTGGTAGCAATGGATTTCTTCGGACTTCTGGTTTCATATACAAACAAAAAAAACGCAATTTGCATTACAATTGTGTAGGCTACTGCTTTTAGGGATATTTAGGGACATAACTCAATAAAACCTAAACACACATAGGCTATACATCAGTTCAGGGACAGAGACTTACGCTTCGAGAGGGTGTCATTATCGCCACTGCTGTTTGGGCAGCAGTCTGAAAATAAATGTTAGTGTTGAGCCAAAATGGGACTAAAATGGGACCTTCAAGGAAACACGTGTTGTAATTTTCTACCACAGGTCCGCTGATGGACGCCGCTTCAGCAAACAGACATTAAGCTGAGGTCTGTGATGTCATGAGAAGAAATCTAAAAGGTGTCTCTTGTTTAATATCTTCAAGCCGAGTCAAAAGCACGCTCGGATTGCCCCAGAGATCACATGTCATACGAACAATGAGCTGAGGGCTTCAGGGATTGGAGATGTGTCTGAGTCGGCAGAACGAGCCTGTTCTCCCATTTTAAAGATTCTCTTTTGGGCCTTATGGCCTCTGTTTGACAGGATAGCATGAAGACAGGAAAGGGGACGGGCGCCCTGCTAGCTCACTTGGTTGAGAATGCACCCCATGTACTAAGGGTTAGTCCTTTTTGATTCCAACCCTCGGCCCTTTGCTGCGTGACGTCCCTTCTGTATCTTCCCACTTTCTTGTCTTCATTCGTCTATCAAATAAAGTTCAAAGAGCCTCCAAAAATTAGACCAAAAAAAGACAGGAAAGAGAAGACAGCGAGAGGGATGACATGCAGCAGGACACGGGTCGGACTCGACCCCAGGCCACTTTGGTAAGGACTGAGCCATAGTTTATGGGGCACACGCTCAACCAGGTGAGATACCAGGGCACTCACTATCCATTCTCTTTGACCAAACATTCATTAATAATTTATAGGTAATAGTTATCTCTTACGTGTTCCATAGGCAGAAACATGAAAAAAATCTGAAGACAGACAGTACAGTGGAAATGTTGGTTTTACGCTGGATTTAAAAAGGTAAATCAATGGCATGTCATTTCAAAGTGTATATGACGGTATGATACACATAAGGATGCATTTGAGAGTTTTTTTGTTTTGTTTTCATTAGAATAACCCACAATAAAGACATTTCCCCCACTCCTCATTTGTAAGCCTTTTTGTTGTTGTATATTTTGGCTGTTGTGACATTTTTGTCAGACATCATCGTGCATATTGCAATTATCTGTCTACCAGTGGATTTGTGTGATTAAAAAAATGAACCCCAAAGCTTTTAAGATTTTTTTAGCAGTTTTTATGTTTATATAAGTTATATATAATGGTTTGTGCTGCCTCAGGAAATGAGACACTTACCACAGCTGCACGTATCCGTCGAGTAGGCCTGGGGCACGGTCAGTCTCAAAGCGGTGTGCACTGTTTAGCTAACGGCTTTCTTTAGTTTGGTGGGTGTCAGTGTGAGTCGAGTTTAGATTTTTAAACGGTTTACGGCACAACGTGTCACACTGAAATTTGTGAAATCCATGAAATGATAAACTTTTTTCAATACAAACAATAACAGAAGATGGAAATCATTTCAAAAACGTTTTCAACTGAAAAAAAATGACATTAATTGGTTGTGTCACAGGTGATACCCAAACAGTATTGAAATTAAACATTTACTATCACATATCAGGAACCTTGGTCTCATTGGTAAGAAACTACTGTAAAATGCAGATGAAAATGATCAGTAAAAGGGTTACTTTGCTGAGTTTAAACCAAAGGTAAGAAGTGGTCTACACCAGACTAAGATTAGGTCCTACCTTGCAAATAGTAGGAAATGATAATGGCTTATAAACTGCCAAGACAAAGAAGAGGTAAAACATTCACTTTTTGTTTGTGAGAAATATATTGACAGTAGAATGCACTGGCATTATATATATATATATATATATATATATATATATATATATATATATATATATATATATAATATTGGATTTTTTTTTTTTTCTCGACAGCTCGTGAAGGCAGCACACACCACCACGCTCCGTAATCACATAGTGACGTCACCTCGTGTTGCGTTCATCACCTTGTTTGTAAACTTCCTGGTGGAGCTAAGTGCGTTAGCAACAACTTCGTAGTTTTGGGTAGCAATCATGATGGCGTCCAGTTACAACGCCAAAGACGAAGATGGACACATAACCGTGTCCGGGCCCGGAGGCGGGACTCTGCGCAGCAAGAAGCCCGAGAACACGGCGTTTAAACAGCAGAGACTACCAGCCTGGCAGCCCATTCTCACCGCGGGCACAGTGCTCCCTGCCTTCTTCATCATCGGACTCCTCTTCATCCCCATCGGCATCGGCCTGTTCGTAACGTCCAACAACATCAAGGAGTTTGAGGTAACGGTATATGGCACACCAGGATTAGCCACGTAACACACAATGACACAGCTACACAGTGATATGTTAACGTTCCCTGTGGCGCTGGCTTGTACACTTCGACCACTCACGCCAAATTGCATTTAAAAATCGTGCAATTTTTCCTGGTCTTGCATATCGGCCTATTTCCACGTATTCTGTTATTCAACTTAAATTACTTCTGAAACGTTAGGTTCCTCCGGTAAATTCGGCAGACGTGTGACCGAAGATAAGCTTTCATTTCAATAATAAAATCAACATCTAGCCCATACACTAACATTGTGTTGTCTGCTGACTGGTTCTATAATCTTTCTCCAAAATGCATTGCTAACGCGTGTTTAAACTTTATATACGTATCAGTCGCAATGTGCGTAGTCAATATGATCGTAGATGCGAGCAAAGAAACGTGAAAACTATCAACGGGTGTTTGCTCAACCAAGCACAGTTACCTGGTTGCGGACCTATTGATAGATGTGTGACTGGAAGCGTTTCCTTGTTCAGTTTCGGTAGCTCAGTGTGTAGGGCAGTGGGCTTCAGTGTTATCTCTGCGTTTTTGCTACAAGATCGAAACCCGCTCGATCCGAAATTGAAAGATTATATTGCTTTTACAGCTTTTAGTTTTTGTATTTGGCTGTGATGTGGTGCTTAACTGCTGGGTGAACACGACATAGGGAAACCAGTTGTTGTGGAAACCGGTAGGGGTTTAACACCGGCAGCATTGGCCATTTAAATGGCTACAATACTTTCTTTATATTTCTCCTTTGGCATGATCATCTTCGTTAATGTTTCAAACATGTAATTGATCACTTTTCCTCACCACTAAAGCACGTATAATGTGTGACCTATCAACTAGTCACAGCTGTGGCCTTGTTACAGATTGACTATTTGTCTTGAATGTTATGGTTCCACCCCTCATGTCCTCAGCTTTTATTCTTTTGTTCTAATGTTAAGCACACTGAAGTAGGGCCGGGTAATATATCAGTATATATTGACATAAAAAAGATATTGTGATGTTTGATTTTTGTGTATTATAATTTATTTCGGTATTTTAGGCCTTTATTTGATAGGACAGCTTAGACATGAAAGGAGAGAAAGGAAAGTACATACAGCAAAGGGCCGCACGTGGGAATTGAACCTGCTGCTGTACTGAGCCTCTGTACATGGGGCACACACTCTACTAGGTGAGCTACCCAGGCGCCCCTACAGTATATAATTAAAAGTGTAGCTACTGGGGCTCCACGATATGAGGAAAATATCTTATTGCGATTACTTTGACTGATGTTGTGATTGTGATGTCATTCACAATATTGGAGGGAATGATTCTTCTTGTATCGTTATTCCCATTCTTATAGAAAAATGTTAAAATTAAATTTCCTCTAGTATAATTTTTGCAAGGAATTGTACTAAACATTTTTTTCTTAAATTCTGAAATTAGCACCCACCACCAGCCACTGTGCCTGGTGACCAAAAAAGACAATCTTCCACCCTGATTGGGATGTTGAATAACTCTGTATTGCGATCAATTGTGATTAAATGTGCAGCCCTAGTAGCTATATACATTAGATACACTTCCTTCTTTGTGTCTGCAGGTGGATTACACAGGCGTTGACATGTCCAGTCCCTGTTTCAACTGCTCCCAGAACTTCAACTGGAACAGCACGAGGCCCTGTACCTGCTCCATACCGTTCTACCTGGACCAGCCATATGAGGTGAGCAAAGAAGGGTTGCCACATACTTCCAAATACTTTCCCTAATGAAGGTTCCCACGGCCAGTTTGAACAATGTGTCTTTTTATATGTTTATCTTACTCAACAGAGCAACGTTTACGTGTATTACGGCCTCTCCAACTTCTACCAAAACCACCGCCGCTACGTCAAGTCGAGGGATGACAGCCAGCTGAACGGAGACATTAAGTCCCTCAAGGTTTGACTCCCTTCCACACGACGTCTCTGATAACACACAGGTTCAGAATCAGCACCACCTCCCACCCAAATGCTGGTGGACTGCTTTCATGTCTTCAGCTGTCCAATAAAAATAAAGGCCTTAAATGCCTTACTTTTCCAAACAAAACAAAGTTTTGAATGAATCCCTGAATACATATTTTTCTTATATACCTCTGTTAGGCCTATATGACCCAGATAATATAATGACACAAGTAAATAGAATATAAAGTAGGCTAATCAAACCTCTTTGTTTTCAAAGATTATTTTTTGGGGGCATTTTAAGTATAGATAGGGGTCCTATCTTGCACCCCGCGCAGCGTGTGTGCGTGTGTGCGTGTGGTAGAGCAAGTGAGAGTGACGGTGATTATCTTGAGAGCGAGTAGTGACTAGAGTCATAGTGGGAGAAACACCTTTGTTTTCTGACCAAGGTGGGAAATCTGTAGCAGGAGAAGTTAACCCTCTCCTTGATTTCATGTTGTTTATGAAAAAGGAGAACCAGGAAATGAGTGGGAGGGGGGGGGTGGGGGTGGGGGCTACTATTCTAAAGCCAGCCAGAAGCATAAATCACATTTTAGGCTGATGCTTTTCTGTTTACAGACCTATACCTGCAGGTGGTGCCGTTTGTCTTTAATCTCCTCCTAACCATTCACAGAATCCCAGTAAGGAGTGTGAGCCATACGCTTTTCATGAAAACAAGCCAATTGCTCCGTGCGGGGCCATCGCCAACAGCATGTTCAACGGTGAGCCGGTTTCTGCTCCGTTGACCCGAACAAAAGGTTACGAGTGTCATTGGGAAGAACTCCTTCTAATCAACTGTCCTTCCTTTGATGGCAGACACGTTGGAGCTGTTTTACAACGACCCCAACGGCACAAAGATCCCGATTCCTCTGAACACGACAGGCATCGCCTGGTGGACCGACAAGCACGTGAAGTTCGGAAACCCCGGAGGCAACAACCCCAACCTCACGGCCGCTTTTCAAGGTATCAGCCGCAGCCGGTCAGGGTCACCTCTCACCAACATGTTGGAGGGGGACAAGGGATTTCCTGCAATCAGCTTCAGGACGTCTGTAAAACTCATACGTCTGCACAATATATCGTGTTTTTATGGTCATCGCGATATCAACTGGCGCAATAAACATGACGCGTAAAAGCGAAAACACACCGCACGCGTAAGGGAATAACAGCGTAGCAAAGCTATTTTTTAATCCGGCGACCATGTTATCCGTTTGTCTGTCTCTGAAAACGAATCCTTCTAAAATCCTTCGTCATACGAATGACACATGTACGTTTGTAGGAAGGCATTCGGAAATGTCAACAGATGCGCGCACACGGGCCACACGCGCACGTTAACACCCGCGTACACCTACATAATAAGCTATTTTAACTCCAAAATGTCCCATGCCTTATCGCGCTGATGTGACCGAGCCTGACCCAAACCTAATATCATTTCTGATATGTGTCCAAACCCGGTCCGGCCCGCCGGGTACCGCTGGGTCCCAGCGTGCTCGGTTCGGGTATCCATCCTCTATCACAGACCGCCTGTTACATATCTTCCTGTTTAACACTCTCTGACCAACAGGTCATGTTGCGAGCGAATGAAACCTTGAGAAATGTTCCCTTTTTGCGATCCTTTTGCTGGAGAGCTTCAATGCTTTGTGAGACTACAGAACACTTCCCTGAGGGATGAATTCAACTTCACCGCTGCTCTTTTTCTAACTCAGGTACCACGAAGCCGGTGAACTGGCGCAGGCCTGTCTACGAGCTGGACGCCGATGAGGGGAACAACGGCTTCATCAACGAGGACTTCATCGTGTGGATGAGAACCGCCGCCCTGCCGACCTTCCGCAAACTCTACCGCATCATCAACAAGAAGAGCAGCATGGTTCCAACTCTGGCCCGAGGAAACTACTCTCTGGAGGTCGTCTACAGTATCCTTATGTCACCGGTTACCAAACCTTTTTGAAATAATCTTCCCCTCGTACCCCCTGACCACCCTGGATCATTTTTGGTAGAAAAGAAAGTCTATATAAAGAGGAACAATACAGCGATGTCAGCGATAGATTTACTGAACAACAGCCTTGTAACTGAATAACATTTAAAAGCTAATTAAAACAGGCGACAACATCTTAAAAAAATGACACAACCTTGGAAAAAAACTAAGAAAACTTGGAAAAAAGAGGGGATGAAGAAGGAAATAAGGCAACACTAGGTCAACAAGATTTCTTTTGCTTTAAAAAAAACAACTTTTAAACATGCAACAAACTTGTGGGGGGGGGGGGGGGGGGGGGGGGGGGGGGAGAGAGACAGTAGTTAAAAGGAAGGAGGGAAGTAAGACAAAACTAGGAAGGAAGGAAGGAAGGAAGGAAGGAGGGAGTCCAATGACGGCATGTGGACTTTTTCCCTCATTTCTGATTCAACATCGTGGTCCATGATTCCAATTCCTAATTTGCGGTGTTGTTCAGTTCTCTTTTTATATTCAACCCACGCCTCCCACCTGAACTCACATCTCCCCTTCTGGAGCCTCGATATGTGGAAGTAACTCTCTCCTTTCCAACATGTTTTCTACTACACCCGGCCATTGTTCCTCTGTAGGGGGGTCTGCTTGTTCCAAACTGTTCCCGCCTTTAACCAGTTGAACCCAGATTATCCCGTCCGCAGCTTCGAGGGCAGGAAGCGGGTGATCCTGAGCACCATCTCCTGGATGGGGGGCAAGAACCCGTTCCTGGGCATCGCGTACATCACCGTGGGCTCCGTCTGCTTCTTCCTGGGCGTCGTCCTGCTCATCATCCACCACAAATGCGGCAACCGAAACAACAGCGCCGACATATCCAACTGAGGTGGCGGCCACGCCCTCCAGCTCGCCTCCTCCTGCTGCAGTGAGCTTATTCGTCCGGGTAAACGACTGGTAGAGACATCAAATAAAAATGTGATACAACGAATTAACATCTCCAGCAATATGGGTATGTTAGGGTTTAAAATTGCTAGACGCTGGCTGATTATCTGCCAAAGTGAATGAAAAAGTGGCCAAATATTTGATGCCACAGTCAACGTCTTAACAGCTTTTAAAAGATATTCACTCCCGGCAACCACGAGTCACACTGACGTCTATCCCTTTTATCTGCCTTTCTAAAATAAAAGAATTCACCCATCGTTCCTAATAGGGTCGGGGAAGGTTAGTTAGCATGTTTGGTATGTTTAGAGAATTAGACCTACTGTAGAATATGACTGCAGGGAGAGTTTTAAGAGGTTCAATACATAGTCTATAGCTGCATACAAATTATACATATTAATATAACACTTCCATGCTGTATGAACAGTAACAGACTGGCCATCTGGAATATGGGCAAATGCCAGAAGGGACTATGGACTAGGGCCAGGCCGATGTGGCCGGTGGATCGATGATTACAGCAAACAGGTATAGCATGTGAATATTCCCATCATTAGAGGCAGGTTTTAAAATCTAATTGGATTTGATATTTAGGACACAGAAAGAATAATCTTCTTACGTTTGACGGCTTTAGACCACAGAATATGTATTGTATTTAATACTATATCCGGCGTTACAGAGAAAGCATTAAATAAGCATTCAGTCCATCACTTTTACAGAAAAAGTTATTGAATATATACAGTGGTGCTCATATGTTTATGAACCCATGCTGAAGATGACTAAAAAGAGGGGGGAAAAAAATTATCTTTTGAAAGATTTCTCTTAATTCTTTAATTAAAAACAATAGGAAAAATCCAACCTTAAAGGACATTGATTTTCTTTGTGAATAAGTAATGTATTGTAAGTAAATACATTTGTATTCCTCTTTTAAGCCATCTTTAGCATGACTGTAAATAAATGTGGCCACGGCCCTTTCTGAGGTGAATCCTGTATAGTTGTAGAGTGACTTAACGCCCGCTTGTTATCAGCTACAGCAAATTAAAGCCAAACCAGACTCCTTAAATCCTGATTGAAACATAAAATGCTGCCCAGATATGAGTCTGGAAGGTTTGCGTCCACTTTCCCGACCCTTCTTATAGAATCTCTCAGCTCCGAGCCGGTGCAGTTACGGTGAGCTGGAGCGTCGTTCTGAGCCCCGAGTTGCATGCTGGGTAGCTGAGATGTAAATGTGATCATTGAGCATCTCGAGCGGCTCGTCTTTGTGCCTCGTTTTTGTCTGTGACGCCAGCCCACATTCACACCAATCTCATGCTTTCGCTGAGTCGTGAATAAAACACGTCAAGCAAGTTCCACCTCGGAGGGGAACGCAAAATGTTTGGGGGGCTGTACAACTAACATGTTTGTTTTTGGATTTATTTTTAAGAAATGTTTCCATTGTAAAGCTTATATTTGCACGGCAGACCTCAGGGGTTTTTGAGTCTAAAGTGGGATTAAAGTTTGAGAAACTTTTTAAATTGCCAGTGTGTCTATCGAATCCAGAAAATGTACACAGGCACGGGTCGCGGCTTCTTTCACTGTCGTTTACATGCAATAATAAAATCAGCACAGCAGCATGCTGGAACCGTGAAGTTGATTCAGTACATGTGATTAAAAGTTAATGTGTTTTACACTGTTACCGGGGAAGCTAATGCACACACGTTTTACACCCCCGAGTCCTGCCATTTTCAGCTCTTTTGCAGCTAAGGTTATACATTAACAAAATAGATGCTGCATGTTAAAATGTGCCATGTGAAAATGTATTTATTTTTCTTTTAATAATATTTTATCAAGGTATGTTGTTACCTGCAATCATGAGAGCACTGACATTTTTTTTGATACTCAATCTGTGTTGTGTTGTTGCTTTTAAAGAATAAAGTTGTCACTTAAATTGAAACCGGTTTCTCTGGCTGATTGTTTCCAGCTTTGAGTTCTCAGTCTGATGTGCAGGATATTGTTATATTTCCCCTTAAAGCAACACTATGCAACATTTCCCCCTTCGGTCGCCCTTGCAGGTTTTCTCATTGGAACTACAGCTCGCTCGGCTGTAGTTCCAAAGAGGGAATGAGACAATAAGGCTTTGTTGATTCCCAGGGCAAACTCACAAAATGCACAAAAAAAACAGGCTAAAGGGGAAAAACCTATAATACATTTGTATGTATGTGCCATTTCAGAGTCTGAAGCTTTTGAGTTTTTCAAACTTTGCTCGTTTGAAAGCCATGATGTCTCTCTCATGGGTGGGCCAAATTCTCTGGCTGAGCAAAGCAGAGAAAAAGGAGGTAACCTTTTAACAATGTGGTATTAGTACGTATTCCACCACTGGCAAGACCACTGTGTTGAAATAATCAGTTGACTTTATCAAAAGTACAAAAGTACTGGCATCTAAATATACTTAAAGTACCAAAAGTAAATGTGCAAATTATGCATAATGATATAATATTATTGGGCGGCTATGGCTGACAAGGTAGTTGAATTGTTGGCGGTTCAATCTCCTGTATAAACGTGTTTGAATGAGAGGAAAATGGTAAAGCTTAAGATAGAAAGGCACTACGCAAATGCAGTCCATTAACCATTTATTATGAGTTATTACTGATCTACATCATCATCTGGACCATCTGGAGTAGTTTGTGTTAGAGACTGTAGAGGGCAGCAGAGTGCGAAGCATGAACACAGTCTACTGGTAATCTCCGTAACGAAGAAGAAGAAGCTGAAGCGGAAGTAGACTTTTCTTGTGCCCTTGTGTTTGAGAAGAGCGACTTCATACGGACTGTAAAGATGAACAGACACATATTTGTAAGTATATTTTCTACTTGAAGCCTGCGTTTGCATTGCAGACACATCATTCAACTAATTGGACACATGTACGATCTGAAAATAAGTGACGAAAAGCAAAGCGTGGCTACATTTAGCTACAGACTTTTGGCTAGGGGTCAAAGTCGGGTAACGTTCAGATGCCGCCGGCCGGAAGAGTTAGCATTAGCTTTGCTTCTTTGGTAGCCAGTAACGAGCATTCTCTCGCCTTTAGTCGGTTATATTAACATGTAAATGTGATGTTACATTAAACCTGTTCGGACGCGGGTTCAGTCCAGTGTATTGGGTCCGTGTCCTCTTGTGTCTCATGACTTTGCGGGTTTGTTTCGCTTTCCAGGCGCTCCAGCAGGTGGCGCGGCGGACCATCTCCAGCTCCGTCCGCCGGCAGGTCGACAACAAAGTCCCGCAGAAACAGAAGATGTTTCAGGTACAACAACACACCTGAATACACACTCGCTACAAAAGACACACAGACCTTCTTTTATTATGTAACGTCCCCATTTGAATGACTTTTGAGCAGAGGCACACGTTACTTTTATAACGTTACAGTATTCAGATACTGAGCCGGTATCTGAATAAAGTATCCGTAAATAATAAAGTATCTTAAAGTATCCGTTTGATTATCTGTTTAATTATCTGGCACTATTTACGAAATATTCTAAAAAAGCCAAACCCACAGGGATGATTTGCTTTTCTGTCGTACCTAAAAGAGAGAGGGGTCAAACCAAACCTTAACGTCAAACCTTGACTTGATAGAACGTAGAGCATAGACATGCGCGACGTTCTGTTGCCGCCATGTCTGTTCCGAGATAGCAGAGAACAGTGCAGACGTTAAAGTGGCACAGAAACCCGCGTTGCTATTCTGCCCGGTAGATACCGGCTGTTTAGGCACAGGTTCAGTACTAGCACCAACTATAAGTAACCGCGAGAGTAAAACACGTATTTCATACTATTACTATTGTTAAACTTTGCAGTTGATCCGCAGATCAAATGCATTCTAAATTAGCAAATGCTACTCATATCAGTGTTTGATCTCCTGAAGTTTTAATTGTTTTGGATGTGATTTTGCATACATTTGCCGTATATTCATATAAACATCAGCATTCAAAGTAGAGCTGGAGAATATATCGATATCGAGATATGAGACTAGATATTGTCTCAGATTTTGGATATCCTAATATTGCATAACCGTTGACTTTTCCTGGTTTTAAAGGCTGCATTACAGTAAAGTGATGTCATTTCCTTAACTTACCAGACTGTTTTAGATGTTCTTTTATTTGCCTTTGCCCACTTAGTCAATATATCCACACATCAACACTGATGATTATTTATCAAATAAATCACAAATTAACATACAAAATTTGAAGGTCACAACGGGGGCCATTGACTGACTGACTGCAAAACTGCACATGTGGGACTACAATCTAAACGGGGAGAAAACAGACCGCTCAAATGTTCCTAGTTTCCATGTAGTGCAGGATTTACCAAATAACTTCAGCCCACGGTTTCGGGATCAAACTTAAGAAACGGTACACTGCTGCCACAGAACAGTTAATCCTGTGTCTCATGGCTGTGAGAGTTAGGAGAAATGTCACTTCCAATAGCCCCTAAAAAGTCTAAATAAAGGACTTCAAAGTTGCCTTGAAAGGTCTTCAATCCCACAGGAATAAATAAGAACACACTAAGACTCCTGAAAGATTAAAAGCAGACATGTTTAATGACTTTTTCCTTTTGAAGAGGTCAAGAAACATATACTTTCTCTTTCTTTGGCAACAATGTACAACCGGCAGAGATCAAACCTTGAAAATATGTTGCAAAAAAAATCAAACACTGCATGAATAGCTACCGTACAACAGTTTTCTTGTTCCTTTTGACTATTTATGGCTCAATTTGTTTTCCACAACATGCTACAGTTCTCCAGACAGGAAGTGCTTTGAAGGGCCCTTTATATGATTAAGCACTGCAGAAACATGATTGTAAATTACGCATTTCTTATTTCTTTAGCATTGGTTCTTCTCATGAAGCCCTGAAATCTTTCTAGCTCCAAAGATAAGTAACCAGTATGTAAAAGCAATCACACTGGATTATTATGCATTGTATACTGTATGTGCCTAAATGCAGTATATTTTGAGTTTTTCAGTAGTTTTCACTCAAGGATCCTAGTGATTAATGTTGAGAAAGGCTTGGAAGTAGATCATATTTCTGACTCTGCTCAGTGTCATCGGTGCTTGCATAAAATAAAGTAACTTGTAGATGATTTAACCGGCTACTGATGTGTTTAGTAGACTAAACAAAGTACTTTTATGGCTGGTTTGTCCTCCGACGCTTGTAGTGACTGCTGGAACATGCTTTTTAAACCTGCATTAACGGCCGCTGCAGTGAATAAATGCAGACTGAATGATGGACTGTAAAAACTAAACACTTCACGTTGTTTTCATTTTTCCATTTCATTTGAAAAAAACAACCAAACCTTCAGTCTATTCATATTAAATATGTTGATATCAGTTTGATACTCATCGCCAGTCTGTTAAATAATCACAAATAAGTGAAACTTAAACTTGATTTTAAATGCAGTGTTGCACTTGTAAAGCAATGTTTACAGACGCTGTGTCATTAAATATTTGTTCTCCTGTTGACTACAGTTGGAACTAATTGCTTGACTTTAAGAGCCTTGCTAAGTGATGTTTAGTGACACAGCACCAGGATGAGAATGAATCATTTCACCTCTCTGATGATTGATTATAACATCAAGTGTTATCAGCCATCAGTTACCGGTGGACACTCAGCCAAAGGGGTTTCTTTCTGTTTTGACGTGATGCTGAGGGGAGAAGAAGTTAAAACATTTATAAAAGAATTAACAGTGCTTATTACATGCTAAAACTTTAAAACATGCGTCTCATTTGCAGGAGGATAACGGTATGCCGGTTCATTTAAAAGGAGGCACTAGCGACGCTCTGCTGTACAGAACAACGATGGCTCTCACCGTCCTGGGTGAGAAAAATCTTTCATAATAAATAAATAACTTTCTTTTCATGCAGAATGGTTTACTTATAATTTCTCTAAAAATGAGAGCTGGAGACATGAACAGCCCAGGTAACAGAAAAGTGTGAATGAAGGTGAGCTAGTACCCACATGATAGTATTCAGGGCTGCAGTCTGCTTTGCAGCGGGTCTTTTCTTGTAGAGGGACTTAACGACCTTAATGATATCATAAATTCATCTTCTGGTTCTGCTTTTGTACAAACTGTTCTCCCACTTTGGGGACGACCTGCTGGGAGTAAATTTCAGAACCCCTCAAGAGGTGGTACTGAATCTAATTAACAGCAGGAAGTGTGTTTAGATAGCACCTCCAGGAAGTGTGCTTCACTATGCAGGTGAGGATTTATGCAGAATACAGGACAAGTTATAATATAAGAGGTTTTTTCCATGTGAACTGTAGTTTGGGTGCAGTTTTGTTAACAGAGGAAGAAGGCACCTCAATAATTTAGAGTCACAGTATAAAGGACAATAATGTCTTTTCCCCTTCAGTAATGTGACGCATCATCCTTATCCTACTCATGAGCTGTTATTGAATTAAAATGTGTACCATGAAACCAGAAGTGTTTTAATCTGCAAGTCAAACTACCTTTTTAATCTACCTACATCAGGTTCTGCTAACGTGGCCTGTCTTCCTTTCAGGAGCTGGATATGTTGTGTATGAACTGGTGAAGGCAGCGTTCCCTCAGAAGAAGGACTAATAATATACATCTACTACATCTGTTTACTTCAATTTCAAAAATCGTCCACTCGCTCTATATTGTGTAAAAAAAGATGATAATCCTCCGTCTGTGCCGGGCTGTGTCTCCTGTCTTGATGGGATACGTTTCACATTCATGGGATCAATATTTATTTCTTGTACTGTCTGTTGACCTGAGGATCAATAAAAAATGCCTCTCATGAAAAGAAAGTGTTCATCTCTGATCAATGTATCTCTTTACGTCCCATGTTTTTATTTTTTTATTTGCACAAAAAAACTGCACATTTCCAGAAAGCTAACGCTTACTTGTCTTGGTTGAGTGTTCAGTTTCCATCACTAGAGGGCAATGTTGACAATGAAATCCACAGAGCCTGGGTCTCCCTCAGAGAAATCTTCATAATCAGGGTCCAGCGGTTAATGCTTTTGACAACTTAATTTGTCCACATTAACTTTGATACTTATGTCCAAAATAAAGCTTACGGAATTTAAGTGCTTCATTTGTTAAATACCTCATGGTAAAGTGTAGTTTGTGTCTTTGATGGATTCTTCCCTGGTGTCTGTTTTAAATTGAAGTCAAAGTGCAGGAGGAGACAGCCCCGGGCCTGTTCTGCTATCAGTCCACACCCACAACACATCTTTAACACTTTAGAGACACCAGATCGTCTACTCACTAATAAAAAACAAATCTGACAGGCATCTGATTGGACGAGACCATCCATCTGATGACATTCTCAGTACTCGGCGCATTTTATGTGAAATGTAATTGATAATGCAGACGCGGACGAACACATGAAGAGCGTCCCTTGTCCACCAGGTGGCGCCTTTGTCATAATTAAACAATTTAATGTTCTGGTTAATTAATCTGATAATTGGTTATAGTTTGGTGACTAATTAAAAAAAAAAGTCAATTCAATGCACTTTAAAAACGTTTTATTTTCTATATCACGTTTGGAAGGGGGGGCTTTTACACTTTTGGACTGCCTTGGATCCACTTGGGAAACTCGTAGGACTTTGGGGTACTATATCTTACATCCTTTACATTTTATTTGTTATTTTGTGTGTGACTGTTAAAGGATTTGGGCAAGTTGTATATTATTTCCAGTAATTTTGAATTTCATAAATGGTAGTTTGTGCAGCTGTTGCTTCATCAAATCCTCCGGATGACACCAGAAACTTCTGTTCCGGAATGATTCATTAAACGGGGACAGACTGACTTGGGGTTTAGTCTACCAGACTGTGTAATATTTTCCCATTGATTCACGAAACGAATAAGGGGGTAAAAAGCCTCAGACAGTTCCCCTCCTCTGATTTCCCCCCCTTTCCCCGAAAAGCAGATCTGCGGTGATGTCTCCTTGTGGCCGAGTCGCACAGAAGCCCTCCATCACCGGAAAGGAATGCAGAAAACTATGTAAAAGTTTCCGAGTGTGTGTGTTCGTCCTTGCGTGTGTATCTCCAAGCACTTTTTAGAGGTTACACATCATTTTTGGCCCGTCTGGATGTCGTAAGAGCTTGCGGCGGGGCAGGCAGAGCTGGGAGCAGCCCTCCTGTTAAGTAGCAGATAGTGTAGAGAGTCTTCCCACTTGGAAAGAGGCTCGCCGACGCGTCTGGGAACCAAAAACCCGCTGAGTACTCTGACTTCAACACCGGGCCACCTCGCTCTCCCTTTTCTCAGGTTGGGGGTCTACAACTGTGACTTTAACCTTATTTTCTTTTCTTTTTTTCTTGAACCAATCCAAAGAAATTCGACAGCATCCTCTATAGGTCAGTCCTGCATGATATTTGGTTTTGTTTTTCCTCAAGTGAATTAGGATTCAAGTTATTTCATGACACGTAAATACTTTCTTGCAGTTTTAAAAACCTGTGTTATTTTCAGACTTTATTTCCTCCAATATTTCAGTTACTATCCAGTTTACAATCGGGATATTTCAAGAAACGCGTGGACTATTCCTCGACGATGCGATGCGTAATTGCGCACGGCGCTTGGATTTGACGCTCGGTTATTCTGAACTGTGGAAGGACTTTCTCTCCGGTAGAGTGGGTTTAACTCATCGGCAGATATATCAATTCTGAATTGGACGCTTTGCATTTTAATTGCACCAGAATGTAATTTGCTCTAAGAAGAGAAAACGGAATGTAACGGAGAAAGAAAAAGATGAGACGGGTTTGCCTTTTTGCGCATTTATTCCCACAGCGTTTCCTTTATATTAAATTAGCGTTTTACGCTGATAATATGTCGATTTTTGGAATTTAGTCATCCACACGTACAAAGTCAGTCATGTAATATTTGTTTGGCTGTCTGTAGATCAGTTACCGTGGACACTTGACTATCTTAATACTGAAAACGCTACCTGAAGCAACTTATTGACACTAGATGTAGATTTGAATGATGATATATTTACATCAGGCAAGTGATGGAGGTATGGAGTTCACATCGGGGTCGCTTAAAGGTCTTGTGAAGCCCTGAGGCTGCTGCGGGGCTGCACGGGATGACGTTAATGGGTCTAATGGCCTCCTTCATTCCTCTCATAGCTCCATTCATGTGCTGCTGAGCCAGAGGAGCTGAAGATGAAGAGCCGACTGTCTCTGTTGGCGGCTGCCCTCCTGGCATTGCTGCTGTCCTCCTCTCAGGCCCAGGATCAAGGTAAAGCCGCTCCTCCTCTCCACCCCCCCCCCCCCCCCCCCCCCCCCCTCCTCCTCTCTGTGATCCAACACATCTGACTCCAACTCCTCTCACCTCTTTCTCTGCCTGCAGTGTTATTTAGTCTGAATAAAAAGAAATTGCACAGAGAAAGAAGATGTGTGTGTTTGTGAATTGATTAGTTGGAAGTGACTTGCCTCACTCTATCCTTTGATTGATGCTTTCCCCCACACTCCAATAAGTCTAGCTTCCATCAGGAAGTCACAAGATTTCCTCTTGAAGTAAAAAACTGTCTCCGCTTAAAAAATCTGGTTTGAGTTTAAGGATAAGAGCTTTTTTTTGTCTAAACCAGTAGTACTTTTAAAGTTTTGTTTTTAGCCACGAGTATAACTTGCTGAGAGCAGTTATGTAGCTAAGACTTAAAAGTACAAAACAATATGTGGAAACATCTGTTTCATTGTCAGAAAAGCTTAATTATTTTTTGGTTTAACAAAATAAAACTGTGCTTTCTTATGCTATCAATTTACATCTATCAGTTTTGAAAGACAGTAATCTATCCTAAAAACTATCCCCAATTAAAAGAAATGTATTTTAGTCTCTAGTCCCAGGGCTGTAAATCTGGTTAACTGGGGCATCTTTCCATCTTCAGACAGATGCAGTTGGATCTGTTTAACACTAGGAGGGGCCCTTGTTTAAAGTCAACCATGAATTACTGGAGCATACATTTCTCCAGTTTCAAAAAAGAAAAGAAAAACCCAGACGGCACGTGGCCAAGTTTCCTCCCTATGTCTTTTCTCCTGATGGGACGGAAAGACAAAATATGAGTTTCACATTATTTTCCAGAGGTTTTTGAGGTCAGGAGAGGAGAAAATATGCTCCTCTGTGCCTTCTGGATTTTCTTTCGGAATAAAAAAGAAAGAAAGAGAGCAGTAGAAACTCATCAAATCACCAGGAGGCAAATCTTTCTTTTAGTTTCTGACCTCCTGTGAAACCCCCCCACACACACCGTTTATTAACCCAGCGGGGGCCCTCACTGGCTCCAGAAGTCACGGCATCTTTAATGGGGTCGTATATATTCTACTGTGTGAAATAGTTTGACATGTTGCAGCCAGAGTCCAAGGCTCTAACATCTTGAAGAAAAAAAGACTCCAAACAGGAAGGCCTCTGCCCTAAACTGTCACATTTTTAGGTTGAAAAATTACAAAATCAAAGCAGTTTAGAGCAGAGCCTTTGATGTTTCAAATAAAAGCTCCAAATGGGAATGTGGATGGTGTGTGTGTGTTTGTACAAGTGTGTGTCCATCTGGTTTAAGAGCTGAAGTTCTTTTGGGTAGTTTTTTGTCCATTTGGGAAGCAGAAGCAGCAGCCCGCGCCGTGGCCCTTGAATTGACTCACCAGGTTGGTGGTACCTCCATTTTTGACGTCCTGTCCCCCTCCCGGTCAAGCCTCGACCAGACCCTGAGTCTTGGCTTCACGACAATATTTTACAATGATATTCTTCACTCCCACACTAACAGATAAACTGGTTGGCGGTCTAGGAAAAAAATGCTTCGATACAATAATCTTTAAACTCTAGCTAGATGATATGTTGTATTTACTCTATGTTTCTTTGTGTAATTTATACTTTACACCGTGTGTTTCTATTGTCTTACTTAAGGGGAATCTGTGAGTTTAGAAAAAATGAGCACAAACTCTGGAGCTCAGATTACCGTTAGACTAATGTTCCTCCAGCATGAAAAGATTAAGAAATAGAATCACTGTTTCCACCTGTTTGTTACATGAACAGGCTAGAAACGGTTTCAGTTGAGGAGAGTTTGTGTTCAGGAAATTAGTGTTTTCAGAAAGGTTTCTAAAACTTGAAAATATCCAGTTACAGGGGGACAATGGATTTATCCATTAATTATTTATACTACATCCCAAGTCTTGTTTTGAGTATTAATTCCATTACATTTATTAATGATGTATTCCCTGCAATAAATCATGACAGATTCATCCTTTCTTGCTAAAACTCCCCCAGATTGAGCCTATTTAGCTCGTAAAACATCAAGCTCATTCATTCCTTACATCCATGAGCTAATTTTGTCATTAAGATACTTTATTGTGTTTAACTGTAGGTTGTAGCCAATAGCCTAAAGCTAAGTTAAATTGGTGCGGTATAAGAAGCTAGTTTTTTAGGTAGGAACCCTTTTTGTATCTTGTTTAAACCCCAACCTGAAGAATATCTTTCTAAAATATTTAAAAAATAATCTGTGGACCCTCGTGTACATGGAAACCTTTTGTCCCTTGCCCAAGTTGTTGTAAACAACTTTTCATGTACACGCGATGCATGATCTCCTCCATGTCCGTGATCACAAGTTGAACTTTAATCTGTATGCACTTGTACCTTGTTTGTTGGTTAACGTAACAAAAAACAGTGGTTCTTAAATTATAGTCCAGATCCTGAAAAGATTCTGCGAGTTTTAACTATTTTGATGAAATCTTTAAAAAAAAAAAAGGGTCTGGAGCTGAAGTAGTTTAAGAACCTCTGGTGCAGTTTTATTTTCAGAAACGTGAAAAGAAAAAAAAGACGTACACATGTCTTTCCCTGACATTGTGTATTCTTTTATGAGGTTTGCAATGGCGACGATAGAAGATCTTTCATAACTAAGAACCAGATCTTTACCCATTGTATAATCAATACTGGAGAGTTTCGTCAGATTTGTGTGCTTTTGTTGTTTGTCAATTCAACATGTCGAGTTGGATTGAGGTCATGGACAGTCTGCTGGATGTCAGCCAGTCCATGTTGTAGTTTGTTGGAATTTTTTACCAAGTGTTCTTAAAAGTTCTTCGGCTACATCACCAGCCAGACATTTGTTTTCACCCAGATACAAACCATTCAAAATGGGTTAACAGTCAAAATGACCTGTATGGAAACAAAGAAAGGCCATTAAAACCAACAATTAAATGTCAAATTTCAATCATATTGATATTGATGTGCTTGAAAATTGCCAGGAAGACTGTTGAAGTTTAGGGCTTTCAAAAACCAGGTTTTGTTTGCATGACCAAAAATTAAACAGAAAATTAAATCATCCAATATCTAAAAAAGCAAAACAAAAATTTAAGTGTCCAATATTTAATTCAAAAAATCAAGTGGCTTTAGGGCTTGATTGCTTCTCCTTTGTAACCTGATGAAGTTTTTCCATCAAATCTTTTGTCTAAATGTCCAACAATAATCAAATTTGGGCAACGTAACTTTTGGCTTAACTTGAATTTTTAGATCTGATTCACTAACAAGTTGAATCTGAGCATCTTGAAACCATTTTATGTTTGAATAGTGGAGTTTCTAAAAGCATCATACATGTACCATACACCAAATTGGCCTTTCTTTGCTGCCCTGGTCACAGCCAAAATTCACCAAGTGTTCATCTTCCCACTTTGTTTGTGTTTCCTTCTTGAATGTCCTAAACTGTAGGAAAGTAGTGTAGTTTTTGTTGTCTGTGTGTTATTGCTTGAGTTGTTGATTGTGGCTGCTGGCTCAAACGGAGGTTATTTTATCTCCAAAATGGCTAGTTCCCTCACATCTTTAGTTTAGATTTGTGTTGTGTTGTTTGTGCCAACAGTGAACTAGACAAACTTCTCCCTGGAAGTGTTGACTGTTGGGAAAATCCTTTTATACTTAATACATCCACCTTCTAAAGCTGCAGGATTAACTGTGTTTACCTTTTCTCTTCACAGTCGATCCCCCATCAGATTTGAGGTTTAAGATTTTAAATGAGAACACAGTGCAAATGATCTGGAGCAGACCACAGTCGAGGATACAGGGCTACAGAATACAAGTGACCTCAGACACAGGTGGGTGCTCATTAAACCTGCGTGTTATGTCCTGTTGAGCCCGAAACATTACAGGTGTCATAAACTCATCAGCCTCCCTGGCAAGACTCGACACTCCAAGCAATTACTGAAGATTTTCTGCAGACACGTGTTTGGCTCCAGGATATCTAAAAAGAAAGAAAGAAGAGAAATAGCTAGGGAAATGAAAAATATCACTGTCATGGAAAGATGTCATCATTAGTTTACTTCAGGAGTGTAGCTGTCACGTCCATCAGTGTTCATTAAACAGCAGAGATGGTTTCAAGAAAAGAAGAAGAAAAACAGCCAGCAGTCATATCGGCTACTTAGCTAGCTATGTTAGCTAACTATCTCAGTATGTGTACGTGTATTTTGTTCCTAGGGTTTGCCCCTTATTTCCAATGAAGAAGCAAGCTTAATGCTAATATACAGTAGGCTACAAAACTATTTGACATGCTTTTGTGGCACAAGTTTAGGAAAAGCCTTCTATTGTTTCAACATGGCAATGCTACATGACAATGCTCCCTTTCACAAAGCCAGGAGCTGGTTGTACAAGCGTTGTCTTAAGTTCAAACTTAAGTAAGTAGCTCAGTGTTTATTTAATGAGGATTTTCCACATCACTAAAGTTAGCTAGCTAGTTAGTACTTACTAGTACTTACATAGAGATTCATTGCTAACTAACTTTTGCTAACTAAACTAATGCTAAGTAGTCGGACAGAACTAATGTTAGTTTGTTCATAACTGCAAAGTGTAACAGCTACATGCTATTGGCTAAATAAACCAACTAGCGAACCGACAGAAATTTGTATATTTACATCCAATAACTGCCATATGTAACTGTTACAAAACTAAACTAGCTAACTTACAGACAGAATTAAATATTCTGATTAAGACTTTTGAATTATTTATAAGTGCCAGGTGTAACAGCTAACGTTACATACTAATTGCCAACTGAAGTAACTTGGCTAGCTAACTTACAGTACTAGCTAGCGGTAGCTTGTATATTTACATTCAATAACTGCTAGGTGTAACAGTTAACTACATGCTATTTGCTAACTGAAGTAACTTGGCTAGCTAACTGACAGAACTAACAGTAACTTGTTGAATTTACGTTCAATAACTGTCTGGTGTAACAGCTGCATACTGTTTGCTAACTAAACTAGCTAGCTAACTGACAGAACCACAATGTACCTCACATTAATAATTTCAGTGTCTTTCATTTAGGTAAGGTAATTTAAAACAAGAAATTAAGTATTTCTACTGGATACTGAGTAAAAGTGAGAGCTTAAGGTATTATTTAATGTACTTTGTATATATTTTGCTATGGGTTTTTCACAGTAATTATCCTGTAAACCTGCACAATAGACATTGGACATATCTTAACTAGCAACATATCAACACATGAATAATGAATAAAAACCTGTGGACTACTTGAAGCTAAGGATTTGTTTGATAATAAGTATGCTCACCTTAATGGAATAATAGGGTATTAAGGGTTAAAATATTGTTTTGATTTATAGTAATGCGGAATGTTTTCATTAAATTGAATCATACAGTTGTGTGTTTACAAAGCTCTTCCAGTCCTCAGGTCAACAGTCGGAATCAGGTTTTTCTGAAGACCTGTTTTAACTTTTGGAGAAATGAAGTAATGCAATAGTTTCCTAATGGCTTCCCTCTGACTTTGTGAATTCTTGTAGAAGAACCAACAAAAGAATTTACTCTGACTGCATCTGCGACTAAGACCTCCATCTCAGGCCTGAGTCCAGATGTGGATTATACCGTAACAATATCTGCGTATGCTGGATCAGAGGAAAGTCTGCCTATCTCTGGCCAGATCACACGTGAGTCACCGTGTCCATGAGTGTGTGTTTGTGTGTATAAAGTAGCACCAGACTTCAAATCAAATGCTTGTAAAGTTTGTAGCTGCAGCTGGTCAGTCTTCACCAAATGCGCTTGTAAAACACCTAAAGACCCAATACACCGAGTGAGCAAACGAGCAGAAACAACTGTTGTTTTATAGATAAGAGTGTGTTTCTGTTATTCTGCATAATTTCTTTTTCATGATTTCAGTTTTACAGTACAGTTTGCTCTATAAATAAATGTAGTTTAGTTGAGAAAACACCACTGTTTAGAAGCTGTTCTTGAGATTTTGATCTTTCTTTTTTTGAGCACTTCAATTTTTTAGAAAAGAAAAGGCAGAAGGGATTTATTCTTGACCCTGAAAACAAGTTCACAAGTTAAAACTAGTTAAAATAAAATTTCGTATTTACCTTTCAAATTGAATGATGCTAGCTTTTAGCTTTGAAACGCCCGAAGCAGTATGAATGTGAGGTGTTAACGCAGCAAAAGATATTAGTTTTTCAACCAAAACGTAGCAATGTAAATGTAGCCTTAGACAAAGCTTAATTTGAAAAGATCACAAGCCAAAAAGTTTGGGAACCACTGAGTAGTCGGTGAACGACGGACAAAGAGGCAATGCATTTATCTACGGATTAGGTAAGAAAAGAGCAGCTGCAGCAGTTTAAAAGACAGTCCAGTAAAAGTAACATTACGTAAAGATCAATGAAAGAGCAGTGATCAAGATGTCCAGCGGCGAGTGAGGTCTTCACTAACATCAAGGCAGCAGTTTGGTGGGGACGCCGGCTTGGCACCAAAGCAAACACTGATGATCTGACAAACCTTCCAAGCTCGGGAGATTCCCTGAAAATCTGTCGGAAACGATGACATCAATTTGTTAGTTTGGCCATTTGGGAGCTTGTTTTGCACGTTCCTTGTATCTACGAGGAGGAAAGGTTGCACCAGATTCCCTCAAGATGAGATAATATATCTCATGTATGGAAAGAAAAGATGAGTTCCGGTCCAGTTTAACTGATCTGCCAATTTGTTGAAGACAAACAGCAACGGTTACTGATAGAAAAGGGTTCATAACCTGACATAAAAATAAAGATTTTTTTTTTAGGATAGATAGAGGAAATATTATAATATTGATTATAGATTACCTGAATTGTCTCTAACGTTTGTAACTACATGACTGTGTTATTGCCTTTCAGTTGAGTCAAGTGGCGGCACGGAAGGAGCTTCCAGGAAACCCGACCCTTCAGATTCAGTCAGTAAGTCCTGTTGTTCAGTTAAACCTTTAATTTGACGATTGGGTTTCACTCACTGCTAAGATAACGAGCCCCAAACATTTCATTTCACTGCTAGACTTTTTCCACTTTTTGTTCTCGAAAACTTCCTTCCTCACTGCTGGGCGGCGTCCATCAGCGTGAGCTCAGTAGCGAAGGGAGGCTCCTACCGCACAACACTCCATTGTATAGCTATAATCAAAATTAGGCCCCCATAAATCTCTGAGGTATTCGGTCATCGGTTTGGTCCTCTGCCGGCCAATTATGCCAATGCAGAGGGAACTGCACATGCTCAGACTAGGGGTCGTAGGTGGGGCGGGAAGCTGCTGTTGGAGCTAGGGGAGCAAGCTGAGAGGAGCCCAGCCCTGAAGTGCTGAGAGAAGTGGAAACCATTACAGATGCTGATTTACAAGAGTGTTGCTGCCGTGCTGTTGCTGCTGCCGTGGCCCGTTTCTGCAGAAGCTTTTGCTGATTTTTTCTTCTTTTAATGAGAGGAAAGTCACAAGGCAACTCCTAGAAAGTCCAGCAAAGCAGGAGTATATCTTTACCTTCAACAGCACAGTTTGATTTATACAGTGTGACAGAACAAACCCCCAAAAATAATTTATTCATTCAGTCATTCAGTCATTCAAACTTGATTCATACTCGAGAGATCTTTGGGGGGCGACCCTCATTTACAACAACATTGAGTCAAGTTACAAAGAAGAGAACAGAGCGGTAACACAGAAGAGAAGCAACACCATCAGAAAAATAGAAAGACAAACAATTATGTTTAGCAACTACAAGTAGAAGTTTGCAGGTTTAAAACCATATTTATAAACTGTTCAAAAGGCACAATTGGGTTGATTTTAAGAAAGTGTTGTAATTTGTTCCAGGAGTCTGGTGCAGTAAAGTTATAAGCAGTTTTTCCAAGTTCCAAGGGAACATGAAGTAAAAGCCGGTCAGCAGAGCGAGTCTGATTAATGAATAATGATAAGCTTTAAAAAAACAGTCAAATGTTCATCTTGAGAAATTCCAAGTTTTTATTTAAAACACATATTGTCACATCAAATGTGATCAAAGTTATATCAACATTGAGTACGTACAGTACTTTTCCAGGTTCTCACGCAACTTGCCACAACCCTAATTCTCCAAAGCCTTGAATATTTTTGGTGTGGAAGGTACAAATCCTTATGATGTTTTATGTTAATTCTACCTTTATTTTTTTCCTCCCCCCCAGAATGCTCTTTCAGTGCCATTGCCGACGTGGTGTTCTTGGTGGATGGCTCCTGGAGTGCGGGCAGGCCGAACTTCAAATACATCCGCAACTTCATTTCAGCGGCGGCCGGCGCCTTTCAGATCGGAGAGGACAAAACCCGGGTGGCTGTGATCCAGCACGGTACCGATCCCCGAACAGAGTTCAACCTCAAACGCCACTTTACCCGACCGGCTCTTCTCCGCGCCATCGGCTCGCTCCCGTACAAAGAAGGAATCACCATGACAGGTACATGGAGAATATAATCTAATGTTACATTTTCACTCTGTTTTCTGTTATTACCTAGTATAAATTAGTTTTTTGTGGCTTTTTAGTTGTTATCATAAGGTCTTAGTAATATTATTATTTTTTTTTTTACAATTTTATATTTTAAATTTTATTCATTTAAAAGTTATAGTCAAGTTTTAGATACTTTTTATTTTTGTGTTTGCTACATACAGTAAATCATTAGTTTTTGTAAATATTTTATTTCATTTTTAATTTGTTTTGCTGTTCAGCCTACATTATTTCAAGTTGACAAATGAAAGAAATTATCTTAAATAATAAGTAATAATAATAATACTTAAAAAAAAAAAAAAATCTAATCTAGGGATGTCCCAATCATCTTTCTTGGCCCCTGATCCCAATCCGATTTTTACACTTTTGAATATCTGCAGACACCAAGTCACTATCCGATACTTGTATTTGTATAGATAATAGAGCTGCACACCGTTTCAACGATTGCATTGCAGATATTGCAAGTGGATGTTGGACTGTTCAACCTCCTTCCACACTGCTGACATTTAGCCACGTTAATGAGTAATGCCAACTTACGTATGAGTTTGCGTTCTGCCGTAAATTTTACTCAGCAGACGTAAATGATTGGCATAAGCTGAGGTGGCTACCGATCTCTGATCAGTTAAAAAAGGGCCTATATCGGCTTGGACTGGGACATCCTTAATCTAATTGTATTTACATGAAGAAGAGGCCTGTAGCCTCAGGACTAACTTAAAACACCTCTGTAATTTGACCCCATGTGTGGTTTTCGATGGTATTTTTTTACCCAATAATGGACATAATTGGCATTTACAATCAGTACAAAAATAAGAATTTACATGTAATTACTTAAAATTTTTCTTTAGCATTAACAAAAATGAAGCCCATCATCAGTTAGGTCAGTTTGTGGTAATGTGTTTCTTATTGTGTAAGGACTATAATATAGAAGTGTTAAACCTGCACTATGAAAGCAGACACTTTCTGCCTGTATCATTTAATGTTATTTCCCTGTCTTGGTGCTCCAGGTGATGCCCTCAACTACCTCCTGAAAAACACTTTCACCGAGGCGGCCGGTGCCAGGACGGGTTTCCCCAGGGTGCTGGTGATCATCACTGATGGCAAATCTGAGAGTCCAGTGGAGAGTTACGCCAAGCAGCTCAGGAGCAGCGGGGTGGAGATCTTTGTCCTCGGTACGTAGCCAGGACAAGTTTATTACATTCCACATTTTACACTTTCCATTCGCATTTAATGCCTTTAATTGCCGTTTGTAACAAAAGCAGCTTGTGATGATGTAATATTAGAAGAAAGAAAAAAAACTACAAGCGAGTGATAGCAAGTTTTATGTATGTTTACGCTTGGGCTTTGCTGTCAGACTTTCCACAAACTTCGATGATGAAACAGAAGTGGGCTGTTGCTATGGTGTTAAAGAATACTAGTGATTCAATAATAATAACAACGCATCATCTTCTACGGTCTGTGAAAACCGTTCACTGATTGATAACTTCTGAGTGATGTATGAAATATACTTTCAGCGTGGGCAGGAGAAGCTGCCAACATGCAGGAGTGACACTGTAAAAAATTAACAGACAGACCTCATAATCAGCCTGCTCATCAAGTTAGTACAGTTACTTGTCATTTAGTTCAAAAGGTTGAGTGTGGTTGAGCTTCTTATTTTTATTACAGTCATACGGACATTTGAGTTGTGATATGTAAAAGCTATGGTGCGTAGTTTTTGTCGCACCCCATGAGGAATTCTAAGTAATAAAAGACAGTGCTGTTGGCACTTCATGATACAAGTCTTCCGTGACCGTGCACAGCCCCCACCCGTCCCCACCTGTCCTCTACGCAGTTGCTAGTAACTGAGGAGGACACAGGGATTAAAAACATGATGGTCTCTTATGAAGAGGTCATTATCTTCACTCGAGCTTCTGCACAGGAAAGTCACCGGATGCCACAATCCTCTGAACATAGTCACACTGAGAAATCCAGAAAGAGGTGTGTGGAGCTGATAGTCTTAACCAAAAAGTTACGCACTAAAGTGTTTGTGCTAGGTGTGAGAAAAATATTTCATTTAAATATTTTAGAGAACTTGATACTCTTCTATCTCACAAACAACATTCTGATATATTTATAAACAAATAACTTTATCATGGATAAACAATAAAGTCATCAACTTATTTACATTGTTTTCCCTGGTAACCACTCAGTCCACATTCATTGTCCAACATTAAGACATAAGTATTTTGAATTTTTCGTTCAATTTCATAAACGCTTTGTCTATGATAAAACGCTAAAAAATTTAACCAATGAAGTAGTGCAGTCAGTCACTGTGTGGAGTGGAGATTAGGTTTTGTCAGTCAGATATGTGAGAAAGGAAAGAAGGGAACAAAAGGTAAGCAGGACAGGAGGAAGGGAGAAGAAAAGAGGGAAGTAACCAATGAATGAATGAAAAGTCAGGGGTTCAAGAAGCTCAAGGTTCATTTAAAGAGTAAAAGGTTGTGAAGAAGAAGTATAAAGTCTCCCAAAATTGAATATAACAAAGTAAAGACACTGAAGTTCAGTGTTGGTGAACAAGCACCATGTTACTTTCCCCTTGTGTCAATCAGAATGTTCCCATTGATATTTGATTAAGTTGGACTTTGAATAAATTACATTCTGTAAAGGCTTACAGCTTTATTAATAGTGGCCAAGTGTTACATAAAATATATAGGATTGTAAAACTCATATTTACTGCCATGCTGTCAGACTTTCCAGCAAGAGCTGGGAAAAAAAGAAAATGAAGGCTTTTGATTTGTTATGAATCCAGCTGGAGAACGTTTAATAAACTTCATATATGTTTTATACATATTCACAGATTGCTCATCACATACAGTATTTGCAGACCTGGAGCAAACACAACCTTTACCTTTGACACCGTAACCCTTAACACGATGCCAGTGACTTTACATCACTGCTAGGAATTTACTGGAGTTGCCTCTTAGCTCAGAAATGAGTGAATGTCCCTATATTAAGCAGGCAGTGGCAATCACAATGCTTTCAATTTAATAATTTACCCGTCATAAATGACCATATACTGTGGATTTACCACAACTTAGATTTTTGTTGTCCGTTTTTAGGTATCCAAGGGGCAGATGAGGAGGAGATGAAGCGGATGGCCTCCACACCTTACAGAAGTCACATCTATAATGTCCCCAACTTTGACTTGATCAAAAATGTGCAGAAGGAGCTCATCACACAGGTGTGCGCTGGCGTCGAGGATCAACTCAGCTCACTCGTCAGTGGAGAAGAAGGTAAGATGTGATAAAACAAAAAAATACCTTTAATTCTGGGTATCAAAATGAAGAGCATCACATATGTGTTAAACAAGGTTTTCATCTTTGGCCTTCTATTGATCCTTTTGTATATTGTCTTAAAGCAGTAGTAACATTTTGGAATGCACTTAATCAGTCTGTTGAATAAGAAGATCAATACCACTCTTGTATCTGTACTAATTTGAAGCTTCAGCTAGCAGCTCCTTAGCTTAGCATAACAACAGGAAACAGGGGGGAACAGCTAGCCCTGCTCTGTCCAAAGGTAACAATCTCCCTGCCAGCTACTCTGACGCTCTCTTAGTAACATGTTTTACGTATTTAGATTAATGCCAAAGTCTTTGGACAGAGCCAGGCTAACTGTTTATCCTTGTTTACAGTCTTTATGCTAACCATCTATGGCCATAGCTTCACATTCAACAGATTTTACACTGGTATCAATTGTCTCATGTAACTCCCAGTAAGTAAAATAATTAAGCATTTTTCCAAAATATCTAAATATTCCTTTTGTATTGATATTTAAAGTAATTCTATCATAATTCATTATTTTATTTGATTGTCACCTTTTTGAATACATTTTCTCAAAACCAAAGTAAGGAGACAAATGAGTGTACATTTAATGCACAAGAACATTTCAGATAACTCTGAGACTGACTCTGACTTTTGCAGCTGTTGAGCCAGCCGCTAATCTCCAAGTCCTGGAGGTGGCCTCGAAGTCCATGCTGTTGACTTGGGGCGCCTCTACCGGAGATGTTTCTGGATACAAGGTGCAGATGAACCCCATGATGGCCGGCGCCAAGCGGCAGGAGCTGTATGTGGGCCCGTCCAAGACCTCAGTGATGGTCAGAGACCTTTCTTCAGACACAGAGTACCAGATCAGTCTGTTCGCTCTAAAGGGCCTGACACCCAGCGAGCCCGTCACGGTCATGCAGAAGACGCAGCCAGTTAAAGTTTCACTGGGTGAGTGTAAAATAGTTATTCCCAACTAGTCAATTTTGGCTTTCTAGTAAATGTGTGACACAATAGAAGTTCTTCTCTTACTTCAGACACAAAGAGTCTTCAATAAAATATAAGTAAATGTATCAATAATGCAGAAGATTATCTGATCAAATGATTGAGGAAGCAGGTGAGTTTATAGGAATAGTTCAACATTTTGGAAAAAATGCATAATAAGATAAGGTAAAATTAGATAGACTTTTAGTAATCCCAAATTAAATTCTTGTGTCTTAGATTTCCCAAAGTCTTTGGGACAAAAAATTCCCAAGTTTGAGCCAAAAGGTTATTAATTTAGTTTCCATAGCTTCCTCTAAATCCATGAGTCGTTGTTAATGTATCTCTTTTTGTTTACGGATTAAAAACAAGATGCAGTATGATAGTTAGGCTTAGGAGTGTTATTTTTGAAGAGACAGAGTCGGGCTAGCGGTTTTCTCTGCTAACAGTCTTTTTGCTAATTCTTCCCAGCTTTAGCTCCATAGTTTAAAAATCTCCTTCTAACCACAAACCTCCACCGGTTGAACCTGATGCTGTTTCTTTCTTATGATAGTTAACAAAATGACCAGCTGCAACTCGTAAATACCGTTTACACCAAGTCTTAATAAAGAAAAAAACTGAGGATGAAAATTCTCAAAATACATTATAAGCAAAAAAAAAAGTGCTATCGTTGGAGTTAGTCAATTACAACTTTGTATTGTGCTTTGTGTGTTTTTCCAATATAGAGTGTTCTCTTCGCGTTGACGTTCAAGCCGATGTCGTCCTCCTGGTCGACGGTTCTTACAGTATCGGCCTGGCTAACTTTGCTAAAGTCAGAGCTTTCCTGGAGGTGCTGGTGAACACCTTTGACATTGGGCGAGATAAGGTCCGGATCAGCTTGGTCCAGTACAGCAGGGACCCCCACACCGAGTTCTACCTGAACACTCACCATGACCTGAGCGCCGTGGTCAAGGCTGTGAGAACTTTCCCGTACCGCGGTGGCTCCACCAACACCGGCAGGGCCATGACCTACGTGAGAGAGAAGATCTTCCAGGCCTCCAAAGGGGCACGACCCAACGTTCCCCGCGTTACCATCCTCATCACTGACGGGAAGTCATCCGACGCATTCCACGAGCCAGCCACAAAGCTGAGGAATGCTGATGTGGAGATCTTTGCGGTGGGTGTAAAGGACGCTGTACGAACTGAGCTGGAGGCCATCGCCAATACGCCTGCAGAGACCCATGTTTACACTGTAGATGACTTTGATGCCTTCCAGAGAATTTCCAAAGAACTCACGCTGTCCATCTGCCTGAGGATCGAGCAAGAGATTCTGAACATCCACCAGAGACGTAAGTAGTGTTGCTTTAACCCCTCTGTGTGTGCTTTGTTCAAGTTCCTTTGAGCAATCTACCATTGTTATATATAATTTAGATTGTATCAATTATTTTTGTCTTTTATTGATTCCTCATTTGTTGTGTATTGTTTGGGTTTAATTCTTGCCATATTGTCAGAAATTAAACTAAATCATGATGACAGCAAACGCACCCATTATTTTAGGCAAATGAGGCTAAAATAGGTAGGCAAAAAAGGTATTTAAAAAAAAATTATTCTGGATGTTTACGTGCACAAAAGGAATATTTGGCAGTTTTCTACTGGTTTTAACTTAAAGGTGCTCTAAGCAATTTTGGGTGATAGCACTTCTTGTTGACGTTTAAAGTATTTTCAAACAAAACAAGGCTAGTTTGTCCCTCCCTCCCTCTCATCCTGTGCACTCTCCCTCGCATCAATGCTTCTGCGCATTAACCCCCCAACCCCCACCTCCACATCCTTCTTGACGGTTATTGCCTGGAAGACTGTTTATGTTTGGTGCTGCAGGTTGGCACAGTTTGTTTTTGTAGCCGTACGTAGACCCTGGGCTGTCTACACAGATGCGTTTTTTTTTACAGTGTCTTCAGGGGGCAGGCAACTTGCAGATAGTGAGGAAATGTTTTTTACAGTGTGTTCTGGGAAGAGGCAACTTGCAGATAATGAGGAGATGTTTTTTACAGTGTGTTCTGGGGACAGGCAGCTAGCAGATAGTGAGGAGATGTTTGCTGGAGGTGTTTTCTGTATGTGACAAAAAATGTTTGTAACGCGTGACATTGCTTAGAGCACCTTTAACTTATATTTTATCTTTCACTGTAAAGGTGGAAATTATGAGTTAATGGTTTGAATAGTTCAATTATTTATGTTATTTGTCACTCTGAATGAGGCAGTTGTGACTCTGCAGTCAGACATTATATTATCAATTGTTTGTAGGAAGATTGGGATCTGTTTCACCTGTGTTTATCCATTGTCCAATAGTGGGAAATACTTTGCTTAATTGCATTCTTGTACTTACATTTGTCAGCTTTGTTGCCTTTGTGGCGTAGGCCAAAGAAGAGCCCATTGAATTTTGGAGCAGAATCATATCCTGGGGCTGATTCACAAATTAATTTTCACTTTTGTGAACTTTCACAAGATAGGGCCTGGCCCTGGTGGAGATCTGCCCTTCTAGTCTAATCAGTGGCTCAAACTACCTTAGCATGACCAAAAATGGTGTGTGTGTGTGTGTGTGTGTGTGTGTGTGTGTGTGTGTGTGTGTGTGTGTGTACTATGGACAATGATGAACGTTTGTCATCAGCAAGTTAATTTGAAGTAATTTATTTTTAAGTACATGTTTAATTAGACCTACCAGTCAACTATCATGATTTAGATCATTTGTAGTAATCAAATCAACATTTTAACAATCAATCACTGTATCAACCAGTCTCCACTGTGGAGGAGAATACAGAGAAGTACCAACAGCCATCCACATGCACACAATTACTTTCATGTTGCTTTTCCAAGTGTGGCTTTTTTCATCCGAACCCTCTCTTCTCCAAAATGTGTTAAACACATGTCCACCTTTTCATCTTTCAAGGCCAGAGAGAGGTCTTCCATGTGGATATATTAAAACTGGGTCAAGTACTGGTTGCAGATATTTCTTTTCATTTTTTCAAACCCAGTTGAATCACCAGATGACTGCCTGGTGTGTTGTCCGTCACGTATTTGTAGGAACTTGACTGAAATGCATTTTTTTCTTTTTACTGAAATCATTAGCCATCCCTCAACATCTTAGTCAAGTTTAAACAAGCAAGAAAAGTTACTAGGAAATACCTTTTTCACCCACTTAGGCTATTAATCACTCTCTTATTTTGGCAAAAGGAGCAAGGTCTGCCAGCTTAGAATGTGACTCACACCAGCTTTTATTGCGATTATATAATTCTTATATAATAATGACTTTATGTCAACAGAAGTGTGCAGGAGGCTGAGTGAGCAGCGCAGTTACAGCTTCCATCCAACATATTTGCTCAAAGAGCTCACATATTGGGGAGTTTCACAGCCGCCCTCCTCGTGTCGTTTTAATGATGGAGCTGTCAGATGGCTGTACAGTGTACATCTTTATTGAATGATGTACAGCATGTAGGTCAGCCCGCCTACTGTTCGGATTGCGTCATTTGTTCTTGAAGTAGGGATGTCACGAAACCAAAAATCTAGTAGTTGGCTACCGATACCCCCAAAAGTACACAACATTTGGTTCCAAAGTTGATACCACGTTCTTAAAAAAAAAAGAGGTTAAAGAAGTCTCGGTTTAGTTTTTTTCCAAAGTGCAAACACTCTTTTAGTAAAAGAGAAAGACTCAACTCAGTTAGCATCATCCTTGGTGATTTAGATTAAAATCACTCTCCCCAAGTCTCCACATGTCAGTGTGTCCGTTAACTTTGTTTCCTTCCATTTTTTCACCAGAACTTATCCAACCGAGGGCACTTTCCTTCTCAGAGGTTGGCCCCAGAAGCTTCAGAGTCAGCTGGGAGATCGACCCCACCGCCAACGTAGAGTCCTACCTGGTTAAGTTCAAGCCGGCAGATGATGACGGTGGGCATTTTGTGTCCATGTCAGGTGTGTCCGTGCCAGGGGACACTCTAACCACCATCCTCCCCCAACTGACTCCAAACACTCGCTATGAAGTCAAAGTTTTTGCTCAGTATGAGAAGTGGGACAGCTTGCCCGAGACCGGCTTTGAGACCACTTTAGACGGTCAGTTGACTCAAGAAATTTTAATTTTTTAAATTTTTGAAGCTGGTAAATTGGAACAATGATGCTAACTAATTTGTTCACATTTCTTGCAGAACAAGGCTCTGTGCAGAACCTAAGAGTGTCTGATGAGACCACAAACAGCTTCAGAGTGTCATGGCAGCCAGCTCCCGGAGACGTCACTCGCTACAAATTGACTTACGAACCTATAGGGGACGAGAGCTCCAGGCTGGAGACGACCACGGTCAGCGCCGAGACAACCATTGTGCTGCAGGAGCTTCAGCCAAAAACCACCTACCGCGTCACCGTCACTCCTGAATACCCCTCCGGCTCCGGAGTGCTGCTGCAGACGGATGGCACCACCAAAGAAGGTAAATGTAAATGTGCTGTATTTATATAGCGCTTTTCCAGTCTTAACGACTGCTCAAAGCGCTTTTACATCTACAGGAAACATTCACCATTCACACACATTCATACACTGTGGCCGGGGCTGCCGTACAAGGTGCCACCTGCTCATCAGATAAACATTCACACACATTCACACTCCGATGCGCAGCACCGGGGGCAACTCGGGGTTCAGTGTCTTGCCCAAGGACACTTCGACAATGACTGCAGGGGCGGGGATCAAACCGCCAACCTTCCGATTGGCAGGCAACCGCTCTACCACTGAGCCACAGCCGCCCCTACAACTTATAACTGTTACAAATTAGAAAAGAGCAATATTTGGCACTGGAACTGTCCCTCAGAGCATACAATTTGATGCATTTAGCATAACAAAATCGCACCACTTCTTAATCTCATAACTCAGTCCACATAAACATATTTCATCCAAATATTACTGGACTTAGTGCAAGTTACTGTTTCTAGTGATTACCGGTTTCTCAGTGACCATTGAGCAAAAATGGCATAAATGACTTCACATGGTGCAGATTAATCAAAATATAAACAATTTTAGGGGGAAAAAAAGAATGTCTCAGGAGGAGCAATAACAGCAATATTTTCATGGTCATAGCAACATTAAACTACCAGTTTGCATCAACTATAGCACGATGCATGACGGGAAACGTAGTGCTGACACTTACAGATACAAATGTCGCATCAACAAGGTTGTTATATTACTGGTATACTATTTTGCAAATCTGTTATAAATTGCGTATTATTATTTTAGTCATGAAAAGTGTCCTTCAAGGACCCTTCAATAGCGTAACATATCTTATAATTTTGGGCCAGAAGTTGAGCTCTGAAGTCCAGATATATGAGTAGCTGGAAAATGAACTGCTAAGTCACTGTTTCTGATCCAAAACAGGTGCCTGCAGATGTCTTATGATCATTCTCTTTGTGCTATGTAACAGTAAAAAACTAACTTTCTCAACTAACTAATTTAAAGATCACAGGGGACATAAGTTTTTCTCCTCTGATCTTTTCTCTGACATCCTCAGTGACTTTTTAATTTTTTTAAATTTATTATCTGTATTTGACATTTACTTTCATTCCAAAACTTCCTGGGAGTGCCGGGAGTCCACACATTTTTGACCCCAGTGGAAAGTCCACTCTGCAGTGTTAGTACAACCTGCCACCCATCGAGCTCCTTGTCAGATCTGTCCTGCCTTACAGGGAAAGGAATGAAAAACAGACAGAAGCACAGAAAGCTGGGAAAAAGAAGTGGGCCAAGATGAACTCAGTGGTGATAAACAAAGGAGAAGGAAAGTGGCGGAGATTTCCCCCCTGGGTTAACAACCCTCTAAACTCTGGACAGGGACGTTAAACTTTTGTGATCTTTCGTAGATGCTTGAAGAGAGATTATGTCATGGAGAAACTTGTTAGGGAGCTAGTACATAACATCGGAAGGCATTTGAAATGGTTGAGACCGTGAGACAAGTTGCTTGTAATAAAAAATGTATTCCTGTCTACCATGGCAACAGCATTTCTCACCGTGTCTGGGTGTACTGTTCTCTTCCTGATTCTTCCAGCTGCTTGTTGTCTGAGGTGAACTTTTTTTTTTAAATAGTTTTGACAGTTTATAAAAAGAGACATGATTAATCCCAGCTTGCACCTCTTTGACATGAAACACCGAGCTGGCTCTTTTTCCTCCCCCTGTATGGCTTACAAAATTGTTCCCATTAAGATGTTTACTGTGTTCATGACTTTATCTCAAAACTATGACTTGATGCAGGTCATTGAGGTTTTGAATGAATTACCCTTTTTTGCTTGCAGTGTTTTCCACCAAGTCGTGTGTTGGGACAAAAGCACATACCGTATTGGTCTAAATATAAGACGACCCTGATTATAAGACGATTACAATTTTAAAATAATAAAATAAATAAAATATTATTACATTTTTCCAAGGCCTTCAGCTGAATGACAGCTCTGGTAATGGGCACTGGAGCGGCTGCTTTTAGGACCACGGTAAGATTTTCTCTGGCTGTTTGCAATTTTTTAGACGATGTAACATCTCCATGACAACGTCTCATTGTACTTCCGTTCTAGAGTCCGATTTCCAGGCTTTTTGTAGCTGGATATATTAGTTGTTTTGTCTATATATGAATGTGGATAACGTTTGTGATAGTGAGAGGATTGCTACAGTTACACTTGTAGTGATGTATCAGCGAAAACACGTTTATTTCTCTGATTCCCGGTTTTTGTTCTAACACCGCTGGGCGCTTCCTCTGTTCAGTCCCTCTCTATTTCTCTCCACCATGCAACGTTATCGGTTTGCGCTCCGTCTAAAACTCTGCTCTTTTGACCATTTGTTTGTAACAGTAACATAAAAGTGATAATGATCATTTCATTTCTATAGTTAATAACTGACTTCTCTATTATCTACTTTCTCAGACTTTTTTCTAGGAAAAAAAACCCTGTCTTATATTTGGACCTACACGGTGATATGGTTACATAAACCGCTGGGAGTGACTCTAGTCTTCTTTTTTCATTGTCTGACTATTTAGGAAAGCAAGTGCATTTCACTTAAAATCCATGACGTTTTCATCACTCAGTAGGAAAAAAACTCAAAGTCAGGCAGATGCAACAATAAACCATTTTACAGTAACACTCAGCAGTAAACGTTAACACCAGGGCACATGAGTCACCTCCTTATTTTAACAATTATTCTTTCAAAGGGGAATTGTGTGAACATGCCCTACTTACACTAAATCCTCATCCTGGTAGCTGCCCAGTACAAACGCAGTTTTCTACTGTGCAGCCGTTTTCATAGCACAATTCATATGCCAGGCTAATTCAAAGTGTTTTACGAAGAAAAGAAAAGAAAAAAAACAGATACAATAAGATAGCTGTCTGGATTTACCCTCCAGAAATCTGAGGAGCAGTTAAGCATAGTCCTCAGAAATCCACCAGAGTTTAGAATGACGACACATAGAAAGAGGAAGGGGACGTACTGTACATCTGCAAAAATACATGCATCCGGCAGAATTTCCTGCTGCACCGGATCAATCTTGGAAGTGGAACGTTAAGAATATAGACTGTGGATCCACAGACCAAACGTGGATAAGCAAGCTCTCCATGCCTGGATTATACTTCCAGGATACCTGAGATTGGCCAGCACCTGTCAGTTGTTTTAGTCAGGTCTTAAAACATTCCTGTTCTCCAGGGCTCTTTAAACCTGTGCATTGCTTAACGATTGAAAAACACACCGCTAACTGATCTAAATCTAGATTTGTATGGTAAAAAAACAAAAACGAGGGGCTAAAAGAGGCTAAAAATCTCTGTAGAGATTTTGTTCATTTCATTCAGTGTTAAAATCAAAAATGTGGTTTAATAAAGGTTTAATGAAATTAAAATTTCATTTAGTTGATGAACTGAATTATTATACTTTCAAAGTTAAGATACAGCTCCCCCTTAAGTGCAAGTGTGTGTCCTGAAAAACTCTTGTTACGCTTCATTTGATGATCATCTGTATTTTTAAATGTAAAATAAACTTTTAGTAATGCAGTGTCTACAAAAGATAGAGTGAATAAACACACATATTAAGATATCTTAATATCTTTTTTCACTGCTAAATTTCTGGCACCCCAGCTGTGGCCCAGTAATCCTCCCAGATTAAGAGATTACTCTATTTTTATTATGATTTTGTGGCCGAACAACCACAGCAAATTTTTTTCACTGTAATTGCTGTGACAAAACCCTGGAAGGCGACCAGATCGTCAAAGGGCTCTTAAAAAAAAAACATTTGATACAAGTTCATGTTTAAAAATGGCTTTCTTTTTGCTCCAGAAGTGATCCTGCTTTCAATACCCAGAGAGGCTTCAAGGGTCAGGCTTATTGCTCCCGGAGAGTAATAATAAACAGTCAGAACAAGAGAAGTGGTGAGATGGAGAAGAGAAGGACGACATCCAGTTTTACGATGTTACAGTGTTGTAGTGGAAAGGACAATTTCATTCTTTACCACCTGGGTCTTATGTTTTTGGTTTATTCACTAGGCTGCTGGACTGCCCCCTCTGAGTTGATTAGTCAACTAATCGGCCATTTTGGTCTTTGGTCCATTAATCATTTAAAACAAAAAGTCCTTTTTCCATAAAAGGCGGCCTTAGTCAACTAATATTTATGATTATGTTGACTAATTGGTTTGTTGATTTTCAACAGATCTGCAAAGCTGACATTCTCCGCAAAGAATCAAGCAAAAGCGCCACTTTAAATCTTGTGTTTACCAGAGATGTCATAAGTCATTCAGCATGAAAATCATAAAAAATGACTAATGGACTAAAGAAATCTTAGGCGACTATGACCGATATGACCAATATGAGCGATATTAGTTGACCAACTGACTAAGGGCGTGCAGCCCTAATGTGGAGGGCATCATGTTGGACCAGAACTTGATGGATGTGGTTAGTAATCAGTGTTTGCTCACCTGTGTGTCTCACACAGTGGAGTAGAAGCTTGTAACAGTAAGAGTGGACACAGGCTGAGAGGGAAAGATGAGAAACGGCAAGACCCGACAGGAATGTAACACAGCTGAGAGCAGGGCTGGAAGGTTAGGAGGAGCAGGGAAGACTGACTCATTGCTGTCTCAGTCTCTATGTTTATGTGTCTGTCTCCATGTGTCTCACCCTCTGTCTTTCTTTCCTATCTGCCTATCCCATTTCTTTTTAATTCTGTTTTCTTTAATTCTCTCTCTCTTTCGCTGTCTGTCTTTCGTTGCCTCTTCATGTCGTTTTCTTCGTGTTGCTATCTCTCTTTCTTTCATGTCACCTTGTGAGGGCTTGCCTGGAATTTAATAGTCTTGTCCACAGCCTCCAAATGCCTACCTAGTCGCAGTGCAATGCAATCATTACAACCTCCACTGTTTCTTTTCTTTTCTGTCTTTCCAAAGCTTCCGGATGTCTGGGCCGTACTGGCCCAGCATGGTGTGTTTTTTCTGCCTTGTTGCCTTCAGGGTCTAGTTCTAAAGTGCGTTGGTGAAGTCCCCAGACATCCGTGGTGTTGGCCCACATCAGAGGCAGCCATTGCTTCCTCTCACATGCACAGCTAGACCTGCTCAGATGTGCAGTGGAAAACTGCACTGATACTGTACCCACATTAAACCCCATGAGCTCACTCTTTCTTATTGTAAAAACTCTTAATGTACAGTAAGAGCTCATATTAAGCGTCGTTGGGGCCTGGTTTTGTGCACTAGAGATTTGTGTTTACGACCGAATGGGAGCTAAAATGGAAAACTCTCCCACATGCCAACAATCAGCAGGTTATCATGCTTTCTGTGATATATCAAAGCCAATCCAGGTTGTTGCCCAAACTACTGTATAAATACTACAGAGACACTTTGTTTTCATTTTTTCCTAATTTATTCAAACAATGGAGCATGGATTCCCGGCTAAACTCCAATGACACCGTTTTTTGAAGCAAACCTGTCTATAAGGCTCTGCAGCTGCTTTTGGCCTTTTGTTTTTACCAAGTCCTTCACTTTTAACACTCATTTGAAAAAATAGAAAACATTGACATTAACCAGGACTTCTTGATTGTTGGACCAGTTTTTCGTGATGTTGCTGTGGGATGGAAAAGCTTCCATAACTGTGGAGAGAAAAGGGAACGTTTCAGGAATCAGTCAGAGTGATGACAGTGCATCTTTTAACTTATACAGTTTGCCCTAGTCTTCCACTAGGGCCTGAAGCCAAAAAACTCAAATAGAAATGTGAAAGGCTTACAAAACAATTATTACCTCTGCCAAAGAGGGTTATGTTTTCAGTTCAGTTTCCTTATCTGTTGGTTTGTACTTAAGGCTTACAGAAAAACTACCAGCCTGATTTTTAGGAAACTTGGTGTAAGGGTGTAGCATGGGACAAGGGAGAACATAATCAAATTTGGAGCAGATCTGAATCTTGTGGAAGGTACACAAACTATTTCTCACTTTGGTTTACATGGCGAGATAAGGTATTGCCTTGGCGAAAGTCTGCACACTTTTAGTTGTTTTCTGTTGTTATCTCCATGAGTTTTACGTCGTTCTTTATACTTTTCTTGACTCTATTAAACTGAAACCTGTAAAATACAGTGCTCAACCTTTCAGTCATACATGTTTGTCATCCAAAGCTTAACTTCTTTGTCCCTGATTGCAGTAGTTGATCAGCCTTGGACCCCCAGCTTGTTCTAACCCGTCAAAGTGACAGGCAATTATTTAACCTTTTACAGTTTTCACCTTCATTAGCTTTCCAGGCCTGCTTCAGGGTGCAGGTGAGGAGTTAAGGCCAGGTTTGGACCTATAACAAGCTCTTACTTTACAGCTTGGCCTGAAAACTGCAGATTCAGGCGACAACCAGGCTTCCTGTGGCGATTCTGGCCCACAGCGCAGTTCAGTTCCCAGTTTAACGTTGTGATGAAAGGGCAGACATAAGTTTCTTCAATTATCACATGAAGGTGATAAACAACATAAGCGCTGAAGGGTGCTGTGCAGACTGGTTGTGAACTAGTATTTCCCTTTGGTGCTACGGATTAATGAAGGTTTGGGAACCACCGATGTGAGCACCATGTGCTGAAAGACTTCAGACATGTTTCTTTTGCATTTCTTTAATAAACAATAAATCTTCTGTTAAATTGAGTAAGCAGATGTAATGCCATAAAGGGGACGCATTCATTCAAAGCAATGCGTTTGTTTTACGGCTGCCCTTGTGGGAACTTAACTCCATAAAGATGGTCGGGTTTCACTTGCATTTGCAGTTATCATCTATTTCTGCTTATCTTTCTAAATTTAATTAAATCTCAAAGCGGCAATATACAATCTTTGCTCATACGTGCTGAGGTATTTTGTGGTACTTTTTTGGTAGAAAGCTAAAATAAAGAAATATACTTTATCTAAAGACTATATATCTAAAGACAAAAAAATTGACATCTTCTTAGTGCTGTCCTTAACTAAAGAAATTCTTAGTCAACTAATACTCAGTTTCTCCACAACGAAACAAGCTTAAGTACCAGTTTAAGTTTACCAGAGATGTGCTCATTCGTACTTGGAAAGAAGTTATTTAGCACGAAAAAAGCATTAAAAAATGGCCGGTTTATTAAGACCAAAACGATCGATTAGTCGAGCACTGACATAAGAGGGGGGAGCCCTAATATTTCTATATTATGAACACCGCATAGTAATTTATAATATTATGGGACAGGATTTTTTAAAATGGGAAATGGCAAAGTATTTTGGCCGATGATCTTACATTTTTATTTACCGAAGCCTCTGCATCGATCAGTGTCGTGGTCCCATTGTATTAAACGAGGGGGCAAACCTGGAGCACCCATCTCTGGCAGTATTACTGCCTTGCTCATTGAGAATTAGACAGCCCTTCTCGTCTGATGTGAAGTAGCACCAACAACACTTGCAGAGATATTTTTTTCCATCTGGGCCACCCGTACGAAAACTGCAGTTGCTCTCTGCTCTTGTAGGTGCTTTAAACGGCTGATGGTAGATGGAACATGTCGGGTAGCCAAGTTTATACAAAGTAAGAATCATCCAAAAGACTTTCCACTGTGACTGTGAGGCTTCAGCAGTAGCGATTCCTAGACTTCCTCTGTGAAGTTTTGTGTCAGAGAGCAAAGAGACTCAGCTGCTTAGAGATCAACAGAAGAAATATTTAAGAAAGCTTATGACCTTTACTTTTATGGGCTTCAGGTGCTGAAGAAGTTGGTGCATTTTAGTTGTAGTCATACAATTAAAACAAGTTAAATAAGGCTAATGTTTAATGCTTTTGTGTAGTTAGATCAACCTTGTGCTGCTGCACCAACCTCCCCCTAGATCTAGAAGCAAAATAACAATTTGTGTTGTTTTGCTCACAGCCAATCACTGCAAGCATTTTTAGATTTAATGGCATATGGGAAAAAATTTATCAAATGAAGTACTCTAGTGTTATCTGTATCAATTTAAAGGTACTGGTACTATACCCAGCCCTAGTGATGATGGAGAAGCTTTGGATTTTATAGAACAATCTTCTTTAGCGTGTTCAAACTTCCGTTATAGCATCCACTGTCTTTGCTTCACTTTGTCTTCAAAAATGTACCAATTATATCCAAGTTAAGCAGTTGGGTGGCATGATGGAAAAAACGATTGATTTCAGCAATTAAATCACTTTAATAAATTGACACAGGAAAAGATGTAAAAAAAAAAAAAAAACTTTATTTATGGAGAATATCTCTCTCATTTTGAGTCAACTGCCCTGAGTACTTTTATGCTGTGTAGTTTGGGTTTCCATACATAAATGGTGGATAGATTCGGAAGACATGCAGAGCATAGCAAATATCTTCAGAAGTGCATTAAATTTGCTGCGGTTTTGTTCACATTTGCCTCATCACTGACTGGAAATCTAGGTCTGGGTGCATTTGAGGCTGCGCCTACAGAGCGCCAGATATTCCATACTCCATCCGACAGCTGTCTGTGGCTGTTATTTTCAAAAGCCTCCAGACTTAGCTTCCAGCTTTGAGAGACAGCGCTCCTTGAAGCTGATAAATATTGGCAGCCGCCATGAAGAGCTCCCAGCTCCCTGCTTATGGTGGCTGCAGTGGCGTCTGAGTGGCGAAGACTGAGTAATGGCGACCAAGCAGCACAAGTGAAATAACAAGACCGAAATTATCTAATACGTGTATATTAATGAAGCACAGTAAAATACTTCCAGGGTTGGAAGTCTGATGTGTTTTTCCGTCAGAAATACTGAAATTTAGACCTTCAAATTAAAAGCCTGATTTGAGTCGACCTGCAACAAGCATTTTGCATATTATCTTAGGCACTAAAAGCTGACAAGAGCTGCTGAAAATTGATCTTTTTTATTCCAGTAATCCTGTCATGATATGCTTTTCACACTGTTTTAAAACCTAATTTGCTTACAGAGATTTCTATAACAACATGGCCACATGTTTTGCACATTAAAAAGATGATCAAAATGACATTTCCGGTATCACTTGCAGGAACAAATTTGTCTGAACAACTTCCATACACAGACACACAGACACACAGACACACACACACACACACACACACACACACACACACACACACACACACATTTTGTTTCTTCAAAGTGTATCCAAACCAGAAACATTTTTTCCAGCTATAAACATTTGGAGAGTAGTGCTTTTCTTCCCCCCTCCTCTCTTTCTTAAGATGTGTATCATTTGGCACAAGCTAGAATGTGATTTATTCCACCCTCACTTTCTTGATTATATAGCTGGTTCTGCTATTTTGTGGTAATTATCACATTGTGGATTCTTCTTAGTGTTTCCAGCGCCTCCACTGTTCATGCTCTTGCCATCTCTAAACTAAAGACAGATTATAATTTGATATCGACTCTCCCCCCTCTTTCTCCTTTTCCATCATTCACAAATATTTCCAGCGTTGTGCTCTGTCTGTAAAGGAAAGTGACCATATGTCTGCTTGCAACGAAATGAGCTGCTGCAGTTGTGGGAATTAGATTTGAACATCCAAATATATACAGGGTTTTGCTTCTGTGTGCTGCGTCTCTAAGAAAGTTGAGCCAAGGTCATAAAAACCTCTGAAAACAAGTTAATACTGTGCTTGTATGTATGTTCTTGCTTTTTGTACAAGTACAAGCTTCAGAGTGAGCACTTTTTTGTAAGACAATGACATTAGAACATTTTAATCCATCACTTGGTTGAATTTAAGTTGAGTTAAATTACCGCTGCACAGAGAGGAAGCATTTTTTTTTTTACAAGGGGTTACCACGTCTTAAGGTGGCCAAGTTGGAGGGGAGACATGGGTCGAAAAAGCCTTTCGTCATTTTAAGTAAAACCCGGACGTTAAAGCCACAAGAATAAGAACCCAGTTATAAACAGAAGTTTTCCTTTGAGTCGGTTGACCGTTAACAAACGCAAAGTTCCCTAAACCCACAAGAAAGCAAGAGAGCCGTTAGGTCACTTAGCAGCTCACTAGTTAAGCGCTAAAACGGGTGTGCAAAATACTGAATATCAAAGTTTGCAGCTAACGCTTTACCAATAGAGGGACGAACCAATTTGATGAAATAAAGATGTCTAATAAACTACAGTAAAGCTATTTTTTCTTCTTGCTGGCTCACTGGGCACTTTGAGTTTGTCCGGTTCCCGACATGTTTTATGTCTTTGCTCTCCCATGTCTCCTGTTGCCCAATGCTCTTCATTCACTAAGGAAGCAGAAATGTCTTTAAATACCCTCAGAAATATTGCATGTGTTTCTCCAGTCGTCTCTGCCCATTATAGCTGTGGTGATTTGTTCAATTCTTCTGTCCACACGATGGCCTTTTAATCGTTGCCATTTCAGAAAATACACTGATCTGCCAGCAAGTGGTTCCTTTTGTTTCAAAAGAGAAGATGGATTTCAAAAGAAAACTGACAAGCCAGTCTGACTTTGGACAATACAAAAACACATCTGTTGTGTGTCTGGGAGGACATTTGATGGCACTAGTGTGCTTAAAATGTAGGGTGTGTATATTTGAAAGATATAAAGCTTTGGTCCAAAATCTAACGTTATACATTAAATGCAATTGCTACATGAAGAAAGATGTTTCCCTAACTACTTATCTTATGATGACAGATTGCTTTTGTGTTTCATAACACACTTCAGAAACCCCATAATAATCCACAGCTTTGCTTGTTGTTTTTGCAGAATTGGGACCTCCTAAAAACCTGGTCACCAGCGACGTGACTGACTCCAGCTTTGCAGCGTCCTGGACGGCGGCGCCTGGCAATGTAAAGATGTACCGGGTTCGATGGAACTCACTGTTCTCAGAGGAGAATGGAGATAAAACGGTGCCAGGACATGTGACCAACACCGTGCTGGACGGCCTGAGTCCGGAGACACTCTACCAAGTTTCCGTTGTTGCTGCCTACGATCATAAAGATAGCAGGCCACTCACTGGACAGGAAACCACTGACGGTAAGATTACAGACACTCTGTGATCACTGAATGTGCTTTGGAGACACATTCTGACTCCCAACTCGTCACATATGGGTACATACGCTTAGGGTACTCTCACACTTGTTTCCTGCTATCTAGTCTATAGAAATAATCCAAATTTGAATAAGATATTAATTTTAGATCATTTTCAAATTGTAATTTTTAGGGAAACAGCACCATGGTGACAGTTCTGTTGTGTTACGCTCTCTAAAAAAACAGCAGATGGAAAACTTTGTTCAACGTTTGTGATATGGGTGACGCACTGTGAGTGGCATATTGTGCATCAGAGACCAAGCAAGCTCTTAAAAATGTCAACACATCCCTCAATATATATACGTGCACATGCAAAATCCAACAGTCCAAAGTCACACAAACAGGCCACCCGAAACAAAGACAAATGTAGAGAAACTAACACATGTTCAGAATATACTATATTGTTCCTCATGCAGTCCCCCACCAGAACTATAATCAACTTCATCTCTGGCTTCATAGATTTGTTCAAACCCATCAACACATTGAAAAGTTGGATGCCATGTTTTTTTCCGCCAATAAAAATCAAGTAGTCTGAAAAACTTTCCTTGGAATCATTAAATATACATATTATTCCCTTGCAAATTCTTCTCTAATCACTTGCAGAATCGTCAGAATAAGTTAATTTCATTTATAGGCCTTAAGGTTGTTTCAGGGCGAATTAGAAAAATGTGGTTAGCATTTCCTCCCTAATTGATCACTTTTGGGCAAAAGCCTAATTCATAACTAATTAGTTTTGGCATGAAGCTGATGATACTACTCTACATTTATGCTTGCAGTTATGAATACATAAATACCACTGAAGGAATATAAAAGGGAAACCACACTTGGCCTGAAAATGGAGAGGGAAAGACAATTACTTTTAGGGTTTAAATGAAAAATAACTAAAAGTTTATGGCTGTAAGTAGCCCCCAAAAGAAAACACACACAGAACGTAAAAACTAAAAGTTAGTCTGTTAAAGCTATAGTGCGTAGTTTCTGTTGCGCCCATGGGAAGTAATGACAACAAAACTGTGGCCCGTCCACATGATACAAGCCCTCCGTGATTGTGCATGCGCCCCCACCTCTCCTCTACGCAGTTTCTAATAGCCAAGGAGGACACGGAGGATTGAAAAATCATGATGTACTCTTCAGAAGAAGTGAGCAGGAAAAGTCACCGGACGCCACATTCTTCTGAATATAATTGTACTGTATAAATATCTTTGAAAAAGCATTGAAATATTTTCGGACAACAATAACAATATTTTGATAAAGATTTTACGCTGAATCTTAAATATCTGAACCCGGTTTATGAAAATAACTTTTTGTTTACAGTCTCCGCTGCTGGGAAAAAGTTGACCGTGTCGGACGAGACCGAACGAACCATGAAGGTAAGATGGACGCCGGCGCCGGGCAAGGTGACCCACTACCGTCTGAAGCACATTCCAGTTGGTGGAGGGAAAGAAGTGGCCCTCAAGATCCCCGGGACGACCACTTCCACTGTCATGAAGCGGCTGCAGCCCATGACCACTTACAACATCATTGTGCACCCCATCTACAAGAGCTTGGAAGGAAAAGCAAGGCAAGGAGTAGGAACGACACGTACGTTGGTCCATAATTCAACCCTCTGACAGACAGTACACTGCAGAAACATGTCCATCTGAACCAAGACATTCAAACCTGAGTTCATTCTTAAAACATTATCATTGGTAGAATGAAGTTAAAAACAATGTGAAGATTAGGTGATTTCAGCTTTTTATGAAGTCATGTTGTGTCCTGTGATTGGCCAGCCAAACTGAATGTTAATTTTTAGTTTTAAAATTTTTAATGTTTAAAACGTTTAATTGTTTTCTTAGACTTATGAGCTCTGCCACTATTTGTCCTACTCACTGAGAGTCAGACAACTCATGAATGTATTTCTTTGGTCTCTGCGTTCAGTGATTTAGCGTTGTGACGTTAATCTCACTGCTCAACAGATCATCAATGACTTTATTGATGACAACCTAACTGATGTCAGTTAAGTTAAAGGAGAATTCTGTTAGATTTTAACACGTAGTTCTATTGTTTGTACATTTGGAGTGCTGTCAGTAGCAAGAAAAAAAAAGCCATCACTGTTGCCTACACTGTGTTATCCTCCTGCTAGCGTTAGGAACCATGATGCTGAAACGGGGCAAGTTTTAAACATGCTTTTAGCCTCTTAACATGTTTGAGATGTCGTTGACAAGTGCAGTCATATTCACTGTGTTCACTTGGAAGGATTCACAGCCCATGGGTAGGCACTTGTAAGGACATTTTTAACATTTTAAAGTAACACTATGTAACTTTCCCGCTTCGGTCCCCCAATAGGTTGGAAGTGGAATTGTCCCACTGTGTCTCATTGGAACTACAAATCCCTTACCCAATCTAGCAAACTTGCATAGTGCGGTTATAGCCGGTAGAGAAGGAATGCAGGGAATGCAAAAAGGGAATGCAGAAGTGAATGCAGAAATGCCGTTCACCCTGTTATGAGTGGATGAACTACTGAAACAATTTTGGAAACATTATTTTAAGCTTCAAAAGTACATAGTGTTGCTTTAAGAGGATAAAAGCACGGTTAAAACTTGCCCGTTTTCAGCCTCCTGGGTGTTAACACTAGCAGGAGGATAACACGATGTAGGCAACAGCAATTGTTTTTATTTTTCTCGCTACTGACAGCACTTCAAATGCACAAACAATAGAGCTATGTGTTGAAATCGACTGGAATTCTCCTTTACGTGTTCTTTAAGAACTTCTACCTAAATTGGCATCCTGGACGTTTGCCTATTAAATGTCAGTATTGGGGAAACAAATGGAGAAAACTGGCCTGTTTGACAATTTTGTCACTTGTTTCTGAAGAAATGTTAACATAAATCATGCTGCCTTGGAAAGAAATCTTTCATCCAAGTTGGAGATTTCTTTCCCATTGTTCGTCCAAAAATAAGAGTTTATGATTGACTTTAAGGTTGAAACGACTTGATAAGATGAATATTTTTCACTACAGGTGCTTCTGCTCTGTCAAGACGCAGTGTCTTTCCACCAGAACACTAAAATCACAGTTAATAAATACATGCTCAATCACACGCTACCATTACTAACACACAGCATGACAACTGGACTTTTTAACCAATGGCACCGGATTCAAGGTATTGTATTATGGACTAATGGCAAACTTGCTTGGATGCTGATCTTCAAAAACCGTACCAACCAATAGTTGGAGTTGGTGTTGACTTTTTATTCAGTACAAGTTTGTCCTGAAGTTCTGGCCGGGTTCTTCTATTTCAGTGTCACCCTTCAAGGCTCCCAGGAACCTCCAGACTTCAGAGCCCACCAAGAACAGTTTCAGAGTCACCTGGGATCCAGCACCCGGACAAGTTAAGGGCTACAAAGTGACATTTCACCCTCATGGAAATGATATTGATCTGGGGGAACTCCTGGTTGGTCCCTATGACAACACAGTTGTTCTAGAGGAACTCAGGTAAGCTTTCCAAACTATTAGATATTCAAATATTCTAAGGAATTTCGTGCCTAGATTAGAGAGTTTACCATAAAATAAAACAACAGATGTTAAAGCTGCAAGCAGCAATGGGCGGGCCACATTTAATTCAAAATGGCTGACCTCCAAGAGGCTTATGTCTATAAGCTATGTCTATTTGTCTATCAATTATTGTTTATCTGCGTCAAATTTAAAGTTGGAAGTGAAGCGCTAGCCTGCTAAGTCATCGCATGCATAAAATATAAAATTGTTCACCAGTTATGTTCAAATTTTTGTGGGTTTTCGAGCACCTTAATCCCCTCCATAAATATAATTAATTTGAGCGTAATAATAATAATAGTATGTTGCTTTATGATGCACACAGTATAATATCCAATTTATACTATTTCATATTCTAATTATTATAATAGGGCTTAGGAACCATTTAGACACCGCTACAAGTCCGCTTACTCTATAAGAAGGAGGATAATATGGACCTATTTACCAACATTAAACATTCTTCACTTGTGTGCTGATTCACGCTGTATGATTTCAACAAAGTTCTTTTTATCATTTAGTAAGATTTTTTTTTAAACCGTACTAGATCATGTTGGAATGAAGGCCTGCAGTTTAAGAAAGGTTCAGGACAGTCATTTGAAAGATCATGGGCTACTTTTTTTTGTGGAGATCTCATTTTGGGATCAGGAAAGACTAATGTAAATTTATGTAATTTCCTTTCTCTCGTAGGGCGGAAACAAAGTATTCTGTTGCCGTGTTTGGGATGTTTGACGGAGGAGAGAGTTTGCCTCTGGCAGGAGAGGAGAAGACGACCCTCATGGATGCTCCGGAGCCGCCTCCTGTTGATCCCTCTGGTAAAAGCTGATAACTCCACCACACCACAACTCAAACACCATTAGAAGCCCTAAAGAGCAGGCCTGCAGACCAGACGCTCTCTGATCCAAGTCATTTCAGAAAAGGAGTGGTCTGACTTCGAAGTGCTGCCTAAATTTGTGCCAGAACGCTGAGCTATTCAATTGGCAAGGCAACTCAATTGGTTGTCGAAGGAAATTAATATCATTGTCTCTTTGGAATCGCGGCCTGAAACTCGACGCAGATGATTGCGATTAGCACAAATTATTTGGAGCTGCCTGGCTCGCCTTTACTTACCTACCTCATATCTCATTTGGTGATCTGGAGCAAAATGATGCTGTTAAGCAGACATGTGCAGAAGTGTTGACATTAACATTTGTAAATTGCCCAATTGGACATGTTCCTTGACCTCACGTGCACAATGTGCTGACCTTCAACGTTGTCTCCACAATCATATAACTTCATTAGCTACAGGATGAGTTACTATTGAACTCAGTGGCCCAAATGTTTTAAAGGCAAAAGTAGATGTTTCCATTTCTTATGTTGTCCTAAGTACGGAAGAAGGCTCTGTTTGCAGTTACAGACATTTTTTGATGGTCCCCAGCGTTAGCTGCCGTCAGCATGTATGCAGTTAGGAAAATGTTATGCTTCTCATGAGACCCAGCGGAGGTGCTGACCCTGGGCAGAAGTTCTGGCTGTAATGGCAAGCAGACACAGTGACCGGCTGCTCACCGGGCGGGGAACAGGCCAGGATGTTCCACCAAGGTTCCACTTAAGGATCCTTGTATATCAAACTGAGGTTCTCACATGGCAGGCTGCTTAGTGGAGGCCTTAATCCAGACTTTCTGACAGGTCCATATGGTCTGGCAGAGCTTCTTCGATGTGTCCTTGTTTTTTACAGGTCATTAAATGCTTTGTCCCTTTTTCAAATGTTCTTTAAAAAACGTGCGAAAAACCTGACAGTGGAGTGTGAAAGTTCTACTTGTGGCCAGCAACATTTTGTCATATCACTTGACATTTTCTGGAGTTTTTATGTTATTTTTTTACATTTTAACCACCATTGGAAATGCTAGACTTCAACATTGTGTTAACTTGTTTTCCATCCTTTTTGATATTCAAATGAATTAAAGAATGGCTTGTTTTACGTCACTGGAAGTATAGAGGTTCCGTAAAAGCAACTTCCATTTGATTTGCCAGTTTTCTGCTAAATGAAATCATCAACAAACAAGACAATAACACAAACCACAAAGGGGAACTATAGTAGTGGCTACTGAATTTGTATTGTTAAGGTTGAGGCACAGGATCTTTAGACAAGATCATAAAATCAGCTTACAGTAGTCGCTTTTTCAAGCATTCAACCAAATTTTGTGTTTTTTTTATGTGAGCTCAGGAGCTTTCTTCCATGTACTCTCACATTAGGTTTCCTTTATCAACTCAAGAATAAAACTGAGCTTGCTCAAAATGTCACGGACACCTCCACTTGCACACATCTAAGATGTATTCAGTGGAGACAGTTAGATAGATAATCTACAAAATTGATTCATATACCTCTGTGCGTACACTACATTTGGACTGTTTTTACCGCATTATCCTGCTGTCAGACAGCCATTTAAAAAAGGAAACTGAAGCCGTTATCTCTGCTCTCTGCAAAGCAACGCGTCTCCTTTAACAAAAAAAGTAATTTTAACTCACAGAACATGGGGGGTTGCTGCTCTTTTGCTGCTTCCATCAATTAGTTTTGTGAATCTGAACACTTAAAAACACCAAACTTTCACTTTAAGACAGTCACTGTTGTCAAAGCAAAAACAACCAAAGTCAGAATTTCTGCAGCAACGCCAGTTGATTTGAGTCCCACAGTCAGACTGAGCGGGATATTTATTTGCTGATACTCCTACTCAGAGTCACTGGATCCAGCAGTCGACTGCAGCGCATGGGATGCCTCTTAAAGCTGTGTCTGTTTATGAAATCTGTTTGTATTAACGAATGTCAGAGGGACACATGAGGATATTGTTTTAGCGGCGGTGGTATAACTCAAACAGACTGCTGCCAAGCATCCGACTCAGTTCCACTTAGCATCTGTGTCTGCGGCCTGCTGAAAAAGAACAGAAAAAAATGTAATCGATTGTCTCCTAACCTGTTTTCAATTGCACACACAGGGGCCCAGGTTTTTAGCGCCTGGCATCTGCCGGGCGTGTCATTGTAAAATAAATATATAAATAAAGAGGGAAGAGTGGCCATTTTCCACCTCTACAGGTGCCTGGAACAGGAATGTGCAGCAACTTTGTGGAACAGGAGGCCTCGTATATCGCAGTGCCAGAGAAGCTCACTGCTGCTGTTTGAGGAGACAGCCTCAGTGTCGGCCAGAAAAGACCACAGTGCCTGTTCACCGGTGGACGTAAAAATGCTTGCTGTGTTGGAAGACTCCAGAAATACCAGATGTTGCACAATGTGTTGCCTATGTGATTTATTTGTGTTGCGTAATGCTGTGTAAAACATCCTGCTGTATAAACATCTTGTGATTGTGTGACCTTTTGTGACGCACTCTTCTCTCTTCTCTGATGTGTCCCACAAACCTTCTTCTTCTTCTTTTTCTCACGTTCCCCACACACATTAATTTCTAATGGTTTGTATACCAGCGAGCGAGTGCTTGCGGTGCATGTCCGTGGTGTGCACCAGGTGTCTTGCTCACTCGCCATCTCTCTCCGCAGACACTAAGTGTAAGACCACAGCAAAGGCCGACCTTGTGCTGCTGGTCGACGGCTCCTGGAGCATCGGCCGCATCAACTTCAAAACCATTCGCAACTTCATCGCTCGCATGGTCAGCGTGTTTGACATCGGCCCCGACAGAGTCCAGATTGGTAATATTTTTACTACTATCAACACAACTGCTGTCTTTGCTGCAATTACCACCTATACTACTACTTTCAATACTGTCCAACAGCTACCTTTATTGTAACTAACAATTCAGCTCAATTGATAAAACAACTGCTTCTACTTTTAATCCTACCACTATCTTCTTTTTCTCTGGCTCTATCATTTTGAAGAGGATTTTCTTCCGAAGGCTGTTAGAATATTGTTGCTAGTATTTGAGGTAAAGTAGAGTAGCTTCTGCATTTAAATATTGCTGTTGTAGAGCTGTTTAAAGATACTGGAGGGACTGTAGTCAGTCCTTCGCACCCTTTTTGCTTAAGGCCTAAGGGTCACCTTAGCTCCTCCCCCCCCATAAGGGAGAATGAATGTGTTTGCATGAGCAATGATTGACACGCAGTTAGACACCCCCCCACTGGCCCTGATTGGTGCATCTGAACAAAGAACGGTGGATTTTTGCAAATTGCACTACAAGCTGTAGGTGGAGCCAGAGAAGCCTGATTTTTTATTTACTTGCTTTATGTAGCACTACTTGAACATGGGGTCCCTATCAGCAAAGTCAGTTTTCTAAGCACCTGCTGCATCTTGAAAGTTTGAGTTCCTTTGTGTTTTCTGCAGGTCTGGCTCAGTACAGTGGAGACCCAAAGACCGAGTGGCACCTGAACGCACACCCAACCAAGGCGTCCCTGCTGGATGCCATTGCCAACCTGCCATACAAAGGAGGAAACACCATGACAGGTAAATTTAACAACAATTTGTCCAATCCACAGCAGTTTAACACTGATGAAGGTCCCAATTTGGAATCAATTTACTTTCCTTATTTAAGTCCATTAGCTGTAGAAACTGATATTTCTCAAAAAATTCAACGATAAAGTAGATTTTCTTTGTGAGAGTTTAAAGTAATACTCAACCAGAAACTTCCCAAGTATTCACAGAAACTTCCAAAACACCTGTCTACCAAAAATGGCTCTCTTTGTAACTGTGCAACTATTGGACTATTGTGTTGGCAATTATGTTATGAATAGAAATCATGTTTAATGTTAAAAGCTGAGATTCACCATGACTGACAACAGAATAGTGTTCTAACTATTCTTTCTGTCACACAGGGATGGCTCTGAAGTATATCCTCGACAACAACTTCAGACCAAATGTAGGTTTGCGCCCCGACTCACGCAAAATTGGTATCCTGATCACTGACGGAAAGTCGCAGGATGAAATCATTTTCAGCTCAGAGAAGCTGAGAGACAGCGACATCGAGCTCTACGCAATCGGTACGTGATTTTTGTCAGTTTGAATAACTAACAGAAATCAGGTGATATTGACAAATTCTATCATTGCTTATTTCTTGTTTGTCACATGAACGAACAGGTTGTGTTCTATGATTGAGTCCCATAGACTACATATTCAAAACCATTTCAAGATGGATTTCCTTCCTTTAAGCAGCTGTGGACTTTAATTAGTTCATTAAAATCTAATCAGTCAAGTCTTTGAAACACTTAAACATACAGTATATACTTGACTTGCTAATATGTACAGCTAATATTTACTAAATCACTGTGAATGAGGGGTGAAGAGATTTCTGAAGAGTTTTAGTACAGAGGCAGATTGATAACATTAGCTAGCTAGCTTTGCACTTCCACATAGCTTATCTGTCTTTAAGCTTCCTTACTTACCCCAGATAAGCACTTCAGGTGGTCCCAGTTGTGTTAGTTAGCGTTACATTGCAGAAATTCCAGAGTCCTCTTTATCTAAGACCGAGACAAGGCTGAGTAAAAAAATTGGTTCATTCCGAGATGAGACCGAGATCTTGAGACCACTCTTGAGACCGAGACCGGTCTTGAGTACTTCAACACTGACTGGCACCATTGACTGTTTCAAAATAAGCAACATTTTTCTCTCAGGTGTGAAGAACGCAGATGAGAATGAATTGAGGTCCATCGCCTCCGACCCCGACGAAATTCACATGTACAACGTTGGCGACTTCAAGTTCCTGGTGGACATCGTTGACGAACTCACTGTCAACCTGTGTAACAGCGTCAAAGGCCCAGGTAGGAAAAGAGTCACATCATCATCAGAACTGGTATACCAGTTTAGACCAAAGATTCTCAAAAAGGGAAAAGTTGCAGGGGCCTGAGCCGGCCTGTCTTAGCTCGACTTAAAATCAGGTGATGGTGTCACTACGACCAAGCCGGTCAAGTTGCGGAGGCTGGTTTTAGGACATAAGAGACGTCTCCTTTTTCAACAGCCAAAACAGAAGTCAGCTGGTAAAGTCTGCTGTGAACTACAGAATTAAAATGATCCATAATCCATTTTATTTTATGTTACAAACAGCTGGTCGAAATGCCAGAGTTTTAGACGGCGAGGGATCGCCCGATAACATGGTAACGTTAAATGGTCTAGCGAGATAGAGAGAGAGCGCCCAACAGCGTTAGAACAAAGCAGAGAATAAGAGAAATAAAACGTGTTTTTGCTGTCATCACTAGAAATGCATCTGTAGCAAGCATCTCATTATCATTAACGTGGAAATCATATGTCTCATGATTTCCTTTGCGACAGTATGACGTCTTGGCCGGTAAATTTAGTTTATGAGTCTATTAAGTAACAAAATATACTTTCATTTATCAAAGAAAGGTCAAATTTTTGTAAAACAGAAGTGACCTTTGAGAAATATCAACCATTTGAAAAAGATATGTTGCATTGTAGCAAACTCAGTGTTGAGTGTGAAGTTGTTTAGATGAGTAGTTCTGGAGAATACCACAAGCATTCAGTCCCTTCCAAACAGGCACGTGTAAATCAGAAACTGAAGTAGTTACTCAGTGGAGCTCAGAGCTTACAGCTTTATTTCAATTTCTTCTTTGAATACGGTTGAATCAAATTGACACTTTTCAGTAGTTAAATGAAGTGGAGGTCAGGGTAAATCTTTGTAGCTTCAGATAATTATACTACAAAGCCACAGCATTTAAGACTGACAACCATACACTTTCAAAGATTTTACTGTAGGCTTTCATTTGGATTTGCAGGTGTTCGAGGGTGTGAAAGTTGTTCGGCTTTAGAAGGACAACATAAACCTTTAGTCCATGTAAAGAAATAAATATCAGCATAATTACACTTCTTGGTACCGCTGCATTTACCCGGTTTGAATGATGAAACTAATGACTGCTGAGGGGAAAAGTACAAATTATTAGCAGTCCTTGCGATCCCAAGATGAAAACAAAGTTGCAAATGAATTCTACTCTTCAAAAACAGAAAAACAGATCCAAGCCTCTGATGGAAACTTTCATGTTGGAACTGCTTTTAGTCCGTAAATCAGTTTTAGGAGGAAACAAAATGATTTACAGCACAGCTGGAGAAATACATTTTTTAAAGTCAGGAGAGCTGAAATATACAGCCGGCCACCGGCTTCAGTGTCAGAGCACCTAGGGCAGGGTTCACGGTGTGAAATACTTTTACTTGCTGGATCATATTCGGGTTCATTCCTTTTCAGGAGGGGAACTGGAGGCGCCCACAGACCTGGTGACCTCAGAGGTGACCCACCGCTCGTTCCGTGCCACCTGGACAGCACCCGGCAGCCCTGTCGACATGTATCGCATCACTTATGTGATGGTGGCTGGAGGACCCACTCAGGAGGTGAGATAAAGCTTCCAACTTTTCCTGTTACTCCCTCCATGCCTCCATGCATCCCTCTATGTTAACCCAATTTTCCACTATTCTGTGCTGCATTCCGGCTATGCCGCGGTTTAGTTCCGTCCTCAGCCACGCGCCATACCACACCGGAAGTGTCTCAGAAGCGTAGCATCTGGCTGCCCGACACGCCAAGTTTTTTGTCTCTACAAGTACTTATAGGAACAATCACATGTTTATTAAGATGGTACCTACCTTCCACTCAAAGCACTCCTGTAATTAACCTCTGCCTTCTCTTTTCTGGCGTTGTCCTGATAAAAGGGATGTGTGGTGTCTATTATGTTTTTCCACCTCCAAGATGAATCTCTCATCTGTCCATGGTGTTGTAGAGAAGACATATATGATATGTGTTAGTAAATTGACTGGGTGTTCTAGCTGTTTCACTTTCACTGTGTGGAGCTATGTGCTGCTTTACGCGTTGACTTGACCTAACTTGACTTGAGTGGCCGCGGTTGCTCTTGGTTGTTGCGACGCGCCAGGAACGCAGTGCAAACCCAGCGCAGATGCAGTGGACATGTGCCCCGTGGAAAACGGGGGTTAGTGCTGCTGCTTTTAACTTATGTTTACTTTATACAGTAATAAAACCACACTCAAGATATTTCTTTGGTACATCTCAAAGTGAGAGAAAAATCAATGATGATTGTATTTGGGTGAACTTTGATCCAGAGAAACACACGAAAAAAGAGTTATAGTCAAATGGGGGGAGGCGAGTTCTGTATGTGATTAAAAATATGAGTCCCCTCCCCCACATCCTAAAGCTGGTTTAGACTGTATCTAAAGATGGACAACACGTCTCCACTTCCTCCCGCTGTACAAAAGTGGAGCCAGAGTCTGCTCAGTGGCAGTGTCAAAGTCCGGCCCACACACCCGCCCGACCAATCGCGAGTCAATCTCAGCTGTCAATCATGACGTTTCAGACCGTTTTTATTGCATCAAATATTTCTTAAATACCAAACTTATTAGAAGAATGAACACTTGAACAAACAATAGTGTGATTACCTTAAATGACAGAAACCATCTTTAAGAAAAATGAATTAGACGTGTACTTAAATTTTTGTAGTTTGGTCCATGTTTTATCTGATACCGTTAAAAGGGCGTGGTTTCTAACCCACAGTGCAGCCAACAGAGGGCGATCCAGATGTTTTGGCTTCACTAATAAATTCCGTCAAGCCCATGGTCAGATATAATTTACCAGTTCTATCATTGTTGTCTGGGATCAGTTGGGCTCTTTTGTTCCAGATATAAAGACTCAGATAATTCATCTATTTCACAGAATTTCAGTAGAGGAAGCCGCCTAGTGCGCTTCCTGGTTCAGAAACTCTTAAGTCTCCCATCTGTTGGTGCTGGATAAAACCCTGAATATCAAACAGCAACTTGTGTGCTTTTTAATTCCCTTTGGCTGCCAGCTGCCAACTGGAACAGATACGTCTTTTGTTTGTGTATCAGGTTAGATTTACTACTTTTCTGCAAAGTTGTGAGTAAGTAAGTTTGGATAATGACAGGTTGTCAGTCACACAAGAAGCACACTGATTAAGGCTTAAACCCTCCCCTGTTGTTTTATATTCTGGTATATGTTGTTATATGTGACAAACCTCACAAGACAGGCTCAAAAGCAACTTCTGGAAATGTTTTTAAAATACCCAGATCTGGCTTTTGTTCAAAGCCCCGTTTACTTGGCCTTGAGGGACTGAAATCTGGACCCCAGTTGCTTTGTTGAACCTGCATTTAGTTTACACTTAACCTCCTGTCACTCACGTCTTTAAAAACAGAGCACTGGGTCTTTTCCATCCTTTGTGCTTTTATTGGCCCATGTCAGATGGAGCCTGTGGGATTATAATCGGGCTCGTCTGAAATCGAGCTTGAGTTTCCACTGGATCCACTTAGTTTAACGTTACGGACCTCACACTGGGCTGAGATCTGTTAATGTACGAACATACCAACATGAGATGTATTATTATAACTGTGCACACTGGGTATTTAGTGCAGCAGGTCTTATCTCCAGGGATTTACGGCCAGTGCAAAAAAAGAGGGAATTCCTAAATTACAAGCTGCCAGAACCAAAAGGGTCAGGGTTGAGGCCATGGCTCGCTGCCAAGAGAAGAAATTTAGAAATTTGTGCTCTAAATAGACCCAATGATCGGAAGTGGGTGTTTTGTGTGTTGTGTGTAAGTGTTTCAAATCTGAGTATGAACCTGGAATATCTTTAATAGTTGATTTGCATGTTTAAGCCCAATAGAAACCACCAGTTTACTCCTCAGAAGCGGGAAAAAGTCATAGTTTTGCAGGTCTTGAAAAAAAGAAGTCTTGACTATGAAGTTCCAAGTCACCTCCAAGAAGTCCTAAACTTTGTTATAACTCCTAGACTTTGTGTTTTAAATCCTAAACTTTGTGTTTCAAGTCCTAAACTTTGTGTTTTAAGACCTAAACTTTGTGTTTCAAGTCCTAAACTTTGCATATTTTTTACTTAATTTACTCACCGAGCATTGCCTTGAATTCGTCAAGAAAAATAGATTTTGTTGACAAAAACATCCTTTTACAAACCCTCACACAACTCGTGCAGTAGAATCCACGTCTCATTTACACAGACGTATGCTCAGTACTTGCTGTCACTCACCGTAAGTCGAGTGCAGATTTGATTCGCGCATGCTCAGATTTAAACGGTGTACGACATAACGTGTCATACTGAAATTTGTGAAATCCATGAAATAATAAACTATTCTCATTACAAACAATAACAGAAGATGGAAATCATTTCAAAAACGTTGTAGCTATCTATGACTGTTTGATTGTTAACCTTAGCTCAAAACGCCATTCAACTGACAGCCTTTGTTGTGTTTGATGATAACTTGTAGCCAGCAGTGAACCAACTTCTTTAAATAGGTCTATTTTTACTGTATCGACATTACAGAAGTCTCTCGTTAGCATCCTGTAGGCGACTTGACTTACATCTGTGTGAGTGACACTTCCCAAACATATGGGTTTTACTAAGACCTATTTACAACCCTTTGTAATACATTTAAGGAAGTAATTTTACTTTAAGGAAGAAGAGAATATGACTGCTTAAACAACACTTGGATTATTCTACACAACTTGTGTGAGACTTTATAAGCGGACGTTTTGATATACTTTTCCCGTTCTTAAACTCCAATGCCTCAATGATTTTTTTCTGTTGACAGTGAAGGCACAAGACAAGTCAACACAGGGCGAGTTATTGATATACAAATTCTCATTTTGGGAGCAATGTATACCTTTTCATGAACATTTTTTTTCTGAAAGTAAAAAACAAGAAGAATATTTCCACCTGTTCCCAACAAAAATGTGCTTGTATGTGAGTCTTTTTGTCTCTGTCTTGATTCAACAAAGATTAAAGCAAGCTGCTCCGCTAGAATCAAGATAAACTTAGAAAATATTTTCATGTAACTTGATTTGCATTGGAAACAGGTTCAACTTAATCAAGCACAGATATAAGTAACTTGACAAGGGCAACTTTTTTCCCCCGCAGCAGCTCAAGAGGCTGCAATTTGTTTGTCATTTCTCTTCTGGATTTGATTTTCCAGCAGAACATCACGGGAATGTGATGCTGTTTAGCAGCCAGGTTGGACGTCCCACTTAAGGACTTTCCCACCAGCACATATGAATATGGCACCATAGTTTTGCTTTAACAGACTGTAATCATCTAATGGTGGAATTACAAGACCTGGACTCCCACCAATCACTGATTGACGGGTCGCGATGAAGAGAGACCGAAACTGCAATCGTCATCCAAATCTTTAACCTTTTCAGATATCAAACTGACATATCAAACTGACATATCAGACAATCAGATGACAAATTGCTTCACTTCAAGTCAAATTTAATTACCAGTTTTTCTGAAACAGAAAAGGCTCAATCCTCTTTGATGAGAGTATGTGCTTATATTTGACTAACTGGGGATTGGAACATGTTATTCCCAACCTGCTTCCGCTCGATAATCGGATGAGAAGTCCTTTCAGACCACACTAACTCTGCTCTGTGAGGATAAATTAGATTAGATGAGTTAAATAAATGTCTTCTAAAATGAGATTTTCTGCTTTTTGAAAAGAACTAAAACTTGGCAGCCTTATCTTCAGCTACTAACCTCCCAAAATACAATATTCACATAAAATGTATTAAAAGTTTTGGAAATTGTTGAACTCCTTTAAGTTTTTGGATTATCCGAATAAGTTTATTGAGTCAGAATAGTTTATTTATCCCCTTATTGCTCACAATCAGAGTCAAGATAGAATAAGAGTAAGAAAGAGCGAGTCAATAAGTGTATAAAGTAAGATAAAGTAACAGTACAAACAGTACAGATGTATATGCACACGTTTTTCAAAGAAAGTATGATTCTCAGATTCTCAAACAAGCGGCTGTGTAAAACATAATGAAATACTTTCTGAGATTTAAATCATCTGATCAAAGTAGTAAACACGATTATGAGTCTGACCATACATTTGATGCCAGCTGTCAATACTTTCACACTTAATTTAGTACCAAAAGGTCAGATTTGATACCCACCTCTATACCTCTTCCTCTGATATATCCATGCAGAAAGTTTGGTTTTAATTTGGCCACGTTTTTGAGATTTCCATCACTGAGACCTCTGCTTCCTCCAACACAATGAAGGTTAATAAAAACAATCTCTAGGAGCAATTCAACACTGACATTTGAAAATCTCAACAGCACCTTCTCTTTTCATAACAATGTACGTACACTGACATTTCTTTCTACCAAAGCTAAAAAAATATGTATAAATATGTGTATATTGACAGCAAAGTCTTTTATTCTGAGTTGTGTGAAACTAGTTCAGGGAGTTGAAAGAGATTGACATGAAGTTATCTCTTTTTCTATATGAACATGTAAGGTTTTGGAATTATATTTGGTTTATCCTTGGCGATTAATTTACTCCGTTGGACATCATAAATGCACCACTTGGTTTATGTTTTGACTTATGTTACTGAATCTTTGGCTGCTGTTACTTCCCAAACAGACTCGCTTTGTCAGATATTCCTGCACTCCAGGAAGGTCTGTTGGGAGAAAAACGTGCTCTGATTTATTGGCATTTCTTTCAACCAATCACATTTGTCTTGGATGGTGCTACGCACAGAGAAAAGCCAAGGTGCAACTTAAAAACCTTGGGAAGGAACTCGTTTTGGTGGAACATGTGTACGTTCAGAAAACTCCAATTGAACAGATAGTCTAGCTAGATGTCTGGATTCACCCTGCAGAGATCTGAGGAGCAGTTAACCATAGTCCTCAGAAATCCACCAGAGGTTAGAGTGCCAACACAAAGAAAGCCCAAGGCAAGGGATATCCAGCCTAAAGGAGGTAATGGAGCAATCCCATAAGTGGAATGTCATGGATATAGACTACATCCCTAGTTTATGATCCATCAATATGACTTCATGATGTGGATCCCATTTGGATTGAATCCTCCAAAATGAGTCTGTGCCTCAAGGAGACCAATATTTGGTCAAGATTCTTCTTGCTGCCACAAAAATGGCAATTAGTAAGAACTGGCTCCAAACTGATGCACCTGAGTATAGACTATGGCTCATCATTGTCAGCGATATGCTAGTGATGGGGAAATGTATAGATTAAATATGAAGATTCATTTTCTAAAGGCTGGAACAAATGGCTAATGTACAAAGACAAACATGTCAAATATTGTTTAATGTATACTGTTTCCCTTTAATTTCCTTACTTTCCATCTTTTTCTCCCTGTAGTTCTCTCTTAAACTATACTTTTCAAAAAGAAACTAAGTGAGTGAAAAACTACTGACTACATGGTCTGATAACCCAACTTTTAGTGTTCAAAATGTTTGTTTTTTATGTATGCACCTAGGCCAAGTCCTTGTAAGTGTTACTTACTTGGCAATACGTTTCTTTCTGATTTGGATTCTTTATCCTTTCAGCTGCTGGTTGAAGGGTCGGTGAACACTGTAGTGCTAGAAGGCCTGACCCCTCTGACCGAGTACATGGTCAATGTATTCTCCGTGGTTGGCGAGGAGAGCAGCGAGCCTCTGAAGGGCACCGAAACCACCTGTAAGTGTTTTCTCTTCCTCCCTCCCCCCTCAACACCAAATGTCTAAGGTCACTTCCTCTTTGCACATTTTTCTCACGAGAGACATTTCCATCCATGGTTGATGGCCTTTTTGCAAGATGCTGGTGGCCCCTCGGGGTGACGGGCGTGATTAAAGAGAAGCGATAAAAGGCGGGAGAAGCGTTTGTTACATATGGTTTGTTACATAAACAACTTGGTTTCTCTGCTTGTTATCCTGTTTCACACACATCAGTGTAAGATGTTTTTTGCTTTTATTTTCTTTCTGCAAATCTTGTCTCTGTTTAGACAAAGTATATATTTAGCATCTGATCAGAGACGGAATACTGCTTAACACAAACACAACGTCCCATGATGCAATGGTGTGAGCTGATGCTAAAACTGTGGTGGGAGAAGTGAGAATCACTTTGAGCCATAAAGACAAACCGTTTTATTATTTTCATCAGGGTTGTGGTTTTTTGCGTTTATATCTTAAATAAACTAATATAATTTAACAGCGCTTTAAGTGTATGGCTCTAAGTGCTTTTATTTGGTCGTTTGTCCTTTAATGTTCGCTTTATTTGTGCTGAAATGTGTGACTGATTTCTACCACGAGCCGTTTCACACTGCCATAAAACAATAAGTGATCGTTCTGGTGTCGTCCACATGGACGGCACCAGCCGCCATTGGCTCACTCTGGCTTCATTTTTTAAACTAACACTCGCTTAGGTCATAATGTCCTCCTGAAAGCAGTCTGGAGTCTGTCACTCTGACTCAAACATAAATTCTGTACAAGCTTTGTGCTTTGGTTAGGGTTGGGATGTCATCAAACAGTCAGGAGATACTTGTTTTAAAAAACAGAATTGTTAATTGAACATGACATGTGACCAAATGATCTGCACATCAAAAAAAGACTTTGAAGTTTCTCGCCTGTTTGTATCATTATCCTTTTTCTGTGCCAAAACCTCCTCCAAATATTAAATTGGCCCAAAGAAAATCCAATTGTTGCTCTAAGTCTTCTTCAGATACTCAATGCATTTCATTGTTAAAACAGCAAATATAGGCAAAGTGTTATTTATGGTCCCGTATCATGCTCATTTTCAGGCTCATTGTTATATTTTGGGTTTCTCCTAGAACATGTTTACCTGCTTTGTTATACACTTGTGACACAACTGTACAGAAGTCCTGGCAGCCTGTTAAAGGCACAGTTTCTGAGTACCGGCTGTGTGCATTTCTCTGTGGATTGTGCGTTGAACTTTTAAACAGAATGTCATCTGTGTCTTTTTGAGCCATTCATCGCTCTGACTGTGCGTGTGTCTTCTCAGTGCCACTGTCAGCATGCAAGAACATGAAGGTTTTTGATGAGACCTCGAGCACCATGAAGGTGAGCTGGGACGAGGCGCAAGGGGCCACGGGCTACATGCTGCTGTACAAATCCATCAACGCCACTGAGCCTCAGCTGGAGAATGAGGTAAAGTAACGCCACCTTCATATAAAACTTGTGAGATATTCAACATGGGACTCATACACCCTAATAAATTCAATTCAATTTGATTTCTTGTGACAAATCTTAACAGTCATCTCAGGTCACTTTAAAGATAGATTAGGTTTAGATCACACACCACAATTTACAGAGAACCAACAATTACCCCCAAGAGCATGAATTTAGTGCGACAGCGGTGAGGAAAAGCTACCTTTTAGAATAGAAAATCTTTCCTGCTGCTGTCTGTCACACAATCTGTTGCAATGTGGTCATACCCCTGCCTGTGAGTGATGGAAAACTAAGTCTTCATTGGAAATATCAGGAGTAAACACTGGAAGGAAAACAGAGTGTATAAACAGACAAACTAAATTAGAGAAACAAGAAAAGTCACACACAATGTGAGCAAGCACACTATACCCCAAGGACACAAAAACACACACAATGCCATACAAACTCAGACACATCTTAATTTGTGTGGTCAGCGTTTCCACAATGATTTTATAAGATCGGGCTTCTGCTCGCGTTGCCTTACAGCTTCCAGATGGGCGCTTGCAGAACAAGAAGTGGACTTTTGCAGCGCGGCTCAGGCCAGGCCTGCAAAAAGCAGAGTCCTCTGACACGCTGGGTAATGGGAAAGGATTAGCTCATGTGGACTGAAGTCATCGGGATGATTTAAACAGAACAGATGCTAAACGGGTGGAACACGTGGTGTTAACCTACATGTGCAATTATACAGCAGAAAGACATGTAAGCGATGATTTAATGTACAGTTGGGGGATGAGGGTCTTTACTGGAAAAAATGCATTCAAGTATGAATCAGGACCTCAAAAATGAAGTGCATTATTTATCTAGATGAATAATTTGACCTGAAATGATCATTAACATGATTTTACAGTGTATTTTAGGCCTGTGTCTGGAAGCCTTCTCTTATTTTGCGAGGACAGTTCACCAAGATGTGTTTTTGGAGGCAATTTGGATCATCAGATTGGAGAAATGAATTTAAAACCACTAATGGCCGATTAATAACTACTCCAAATTGATCTCTTTCTCTTGCGTAGAGGGGTGCACTTACATAATGAACGCTCTATTTACAAAAAGAGATGAGAGCCTGAGATATCTTAAGAAAAGAAAGTGTACTTTCAACAATATGTCTCAATATGTTTTTAACTCGGGACAGAAAAGAAAATGCGTTTGAGTGGCGCCCAATACTGTATTCCTTGAGCACTGAAATGTGCTGTGAAAACACCAAGCACACTGGCTTCCCATAGGCTGTCTCTGTAAAGAAAGGAGAAGTAGTAACATACTCCTGTCTTTGCCCCGACAGGTACGCGTTGGCGGGGGTGTAACTAACGTCCAGCTGGTGAAGCTGATTCCCCGCACAGCATACACCATCACCCTTTATGCGCTGCATGGAGAGGCTGCTAGCAAACCTCTGGAGGGGAGAGGAGTCACATGTAAGTGATGCTGAACTGATTCTGTAATGTGCTTTACAGACATTTCTTGGAGGCAGAAATAATCTGGTTTAATTAAACCTCAATTGGCAAAGCAATAGAACCACAGCTTTACTGTAAAGTAACGTTAGACTGAAGCTCAGTTTGAAATAAGAGTGACAAGTTTTCATGGTGGAAATGATTATCAAAATGCCCGTAAAAAACACAGCACGCCTCCAGTTTAAAAAAGCAGGCACCGACATGAAAGCTTAGCAATGTCCTGCTGTGGACAAGGGGAGCAGCTAAACGCAATTAAGAAACCTAAAGACAAGTCTATCAGTTTAAGTGGACACTTTCTTTAGAATATTTTCAGCGCTTTACCTTGCTGTCAGAAAGCTATACGACGGGGAACTGAAGTCTGAATCACTGCTCTCCTGAAAGCCACAAGACTCCTTTGACAAAAACATCTTACCTTGCAAAACATGGGGATTGCTGCTTTTCCGCTACCTCCATCGCTTAATTTGTTCTTGTTATTGTGTGATTTTGGTAACATGAAACATTTCTTGATAATCACTGATTGGATTGCAGCTCGACAATCAATACCTCTCGCTTCAAAGCCAGCAGACTCTTTTAACAAAAATAGTAATTTTACCCTGCAGAACATGGGAGTTGCTGGTCTACCGCTGCCTCCATTGCATAGTTAGCTTAGCTTAACACAAACAAACATCAAACATTAATAAGAGTGAACAGAGTTACAAAAAATACAGAAACAGAGACAAACATATACAAATTAGCTGTTTATGTTAGGTCCTAACACTTTAAAACACCAAAGTCACACAAAAGAACAAACTAACGATGGAGGAAGGGACAGATCATCAACTCCCTTGTTCTGCAAGGTAAAAAACGACCTGTTTTTGTAAAAGTAGTCTGGTGGCTTTGAAGAGAGAAGCATGGTTTATTGAGCTGCAACACAATCAGTGTTCATCAAGAAATCAGCTTCTCTCAAATGTATGTACTTCTGGAGGAATAATTGCCATGTTATGTTCACTTTATTATGTTTACAAGACAGTAGAACTTAAATCTTGTTTTAATTAGAAAAGGTAAGAAACTTTACAATTTTTAAGTAAACATTAAAGAAGGATTTAATCACTTCTTCTTTTTTAAATCCATTGCTGACGTTGACATGAAACTCATTAGAGGTAAAAACAGGAGGTATACAACAGAAGGGTAACACATCTGTGGTAGAAAGTTTTAAGAACAGGAATGAGATTTATTTTTGAACTTATTTTAAATAACCTTGTCACCTTGTCATAGTCAGGGTATTTCTTATTTTTTGCTTAACTAATATTTACTCATTTACTCTACTTTAAAGAACTTTTATTTGCATGTCAGCAGATTTTTTTTTTATAAAAGATGAATCACATCTCCCACAAGCTGCAGTTTATATTTTGGATTGAGAACTTATAGATAGAAAGCAGATGTACTGAAAAGCATAATATCCAAAGCAGCAGCACTTAAAAAAAAAAAGAAAGAAAAAAGGACCTGCTGTCTGTTTTTCAGCTCTTTGGTAAATTCTGGTCAGTCAGCATCTTTTAATGTCTTCACAAACATGTTAACCGTGAAGATGGGATAATGCATTTTTTATCCTTCAGTCAGGATGGTTTTTAAAGGTCCCTTCCCTGTCATCCCTCAGTGCCCGTGCCTCCTGCTGGAGTCCTAAGAATCAGTGATGTCACTCACAGCACCATGAGGCTCAACTGGGACGCCGCTCCCGGAGCCGTCCGCAAGTACATGATCACCTACAAACCAGAGGAAGGAGACCTGAAGGAGGTACAACCGAGGTTTTGTCTTTTCAGTGTTACCTCACAGTCCAAGATTAAATGAGATGGACTTTATTGATCCCGAATTGTGTCAGTGCTACGGCAGCAAATATCAGACACACAGCACATGCACAAAATATCCAAAAACTAATAAATAGAATAGAATAACAAGAACAACTACTCAAAAATAACAATATAAAAATACAATGGAATGGTTTATTTATAAAGATTGTGCAAGTTGCACCTAATGCGGAATTGTGATGTGTATGAGTCTTAGTGCGATATTGTGATGTGTATGAGTCTTAGTGTGGTATTGTGATGTGTATGAGTCTTAGTGTGGTATTGTGATGTGTATGAGTCTAAGTGTGGTATTGTGATGTGTATGAGTCTAAGTGTGGTATTGTGATGTGTATGAGTCTTAGTGCGATATTGTGATGTGTATGAGTCGTAGTGTGGGATTGTGATGTGTATGAGTCTTAGTGTGGTATTGTGATGTGTATGAGTTGTAGTGCGGTATTGTGATGTGTATGAGTCTTAGTGTGGTATTGTGATGTGTATGAGTCTTAGTGCGGGATTGTGATGTCAGAGGGGGTTAGGGTTAGGGTTGCAGAGACGTTGAAGCCTACAATTGTTTACAGCTGACTAAATCCTCGTAAAAATCCCACTATAATAACTTTAATTTGAATATTTTCCAATGAAAACGTATGAACCAAAATTGATCCTTCCCTCCAATACTGTAAATCATATTTCGAGTGCAGTGTCAGTAAAAAAATAATCACAATCACAGGTTTTCTCATATCGTGCAGCCCCTATTTTTTAAAACTAATTTATAAACTTGGTAAAAAAAACAACAACAACTATAATAACAATTGATAATTACAATAATTGTCAGTTGGAGTCGAATTGGCGACTATAACCATTACAAATGAACATGGGGTTTGATTTCACCTAAATGGGCCTAACAGTGTTTAATATATCAGTCTAACCAACTTAAACAATTGACAGGCTCCATTTTGGCATTGTATATAACCTTCCCTTTACTTTAAAAGACAGTTTTCCCAAAAAATAAATATCCCAAGATCATAAAAAACTTGCAAGAACATCTTCAGCGATGACTGTGTGGATGTGTTTCTTTTGGGATCCTGAGCAGCGTTGCCTTTTGTCCTTGTGCAATTGAAACACCATCTAAACGGTCTCAATCACTTTCATTTGTATGGCGGGGAAGCACAGCTGTGACCTTTTCTAATGGCAGGTATCAGTCGTTGCTCTTCTACCGCAAAGTGGATGCAACACTTGGAAATGTCCATGTTGTTTGTAAGTTTAGTCAAAGGAGACTTTACACAATAAAACCCTGCAGAGATTTTCATAAGCAGGAATTTAGTCGTCAGTGGTATCTTCATTCTGGGAAAGTGACCAATTCGGGACCAAGTCAAGAGTCGCAGCCGGCCTCTCAGCAGAGCACCAGCTTCCCCTTGTTCTCTTATTCTGAGAAAAGCAGTCTGCTGGCAGAGGAGCGCCCGGTCAGGCCGCCAGCCCAGCCTGATTGGATCAGCCAAGCACCACTCTGTTCTCATAATTTCTCGCTTGGATGTCAGCGGAGGACAAACAGTCTGGGATGAGTCGACAGACGAAGGTGCCATCGGTGGACACCTACAAAACGTTTCCAGAAAGCTCTGATGGATGACATGCAGCAGCTCAACTCCTCTTCAGGCTTACTGCTGAGGACTTCTTGTCTCTATAGAAGCAGCCCACACATTGGATTACTGCCTGCCGACTTATTTTTCCCTGCCGTTGCTTTCTTTGCTAAGCTTTCCCCTAAAATGGAAAACTCTGGAATCGACTAAGACATGAGTCCTTGATACGCTCAGACCTTCCAAATATTTTATTTATCTCTGTTTATCTTGGTGAATATATTAATTGACATAAAACTTCAAAAATAGTCCAAAGACTAGAGCGGCTGATGTGGTTTGTAGGGTATGAAAACATGGTATTAGCAACACATAGGCTTATAATACAACTTTAAGGGATTCATATCCAGCTTAGTAGAAGTAGTAGTAGTAGTAGAGGTGGGGATTTTGCTTTTCTGTTTTAAACATCATAAAATATAGCTTCTGTTGCTGTCTTCAACTACAGTTTAATAACGAACGGCAAACAAACAAAGGAATCATAGTTGTTTAGTTATACTGTGTTGTTATTAGAAAAATAATTTTCAGTTGCCATCATATAATATCAACAATAACCATCAAAATAGAAATATGTTTTACCGTAATTGAATCTTGTAAGTTTGACCTGATGGAGAAACCATCATAAATCATTATTAACGCATTTGTTCAATTGCCACCAACTTTAAATGACACATGCTCATTTAGACTCTGATTGATTTAGCTAAATTTGATGGCATTGTTTCTACGTGTGGGTGGCACCATGAGAACATGATACGTTTGCCAATAGCGTGGTAGTCATCATACTTTTTACTTTACAGAAACTGCCTCTGTGTGTTTTGATGCAGATTAAAAAACATCTTCTATGACTAGAATGACAAAATTGGAGGATTGTCCAGCCTTAGTCAATGTATGCAATTTTCTGACAATTGAATTTGTCACCGGCAGGCTGAAGTCAACGGGGACATCACCACCCTGGACCTGTCCAGCCTCATCTCCCAGACTGAGTACGATGTGGCCGTCACACCGATCTACGATGGGGGACCTGGAGCCCCAATGCTCGGAAGCGCCATCACAGGTCTGCATCTGCTTTTTATTCTTGTCTTGTATAGCCAGGGATTAGAGAGAAAATTCTACTACTGCTACTACACTATCCTTTAACTACGTCAAACATGACTGTGCTGACAAACCCTCTCCAGTGCCCGAACAGTACATGTGTTGGAGAGACGTGTAGTGTGTCTGTGATGGTGATGAGTTATGTATTAACTTTGACTTCACTTCCCCTGCTGGACTGAAAACAGCTTCCATAGAGGCTGGACTCCCACTGTGTGTGATCATTTACTGCATCGGCTCTGTTTTTCGCCAGTCCATTGTGAACTGTAGAAAAACACACAAATGTTTGTGTTGTTGTGAGGACTTGACATAACAGATTTTGTAGCTACTAACACTAAGCTGACCTTCAGATCCTTTAAATGACTGCCAACATTAAGTGTTTAGTAAAAAATATCTGGTGTTGTGCTTATTGACAGATTTCTTTTCCCTGGTTGGAGAAACAATCAACCAATAAGAGCTTCGGAGGCAAGATTGGGGGAATGCAGTCTTCCTACATAGCTAGCTACATTCATGAGACAAATCAATAGATAAATAAACAGGAAGGTTTTTGTCAAAAGTCAAAATATAGAAATAACAACCATTTAACTGACATATTTCTTTGATTAAGTTAACTCCTCCAAAGCTTTTAAAGTGTTTAAAAAATAAAAAAGAAGACATTACATTACATTACAAAGCTAGGGGAGGGGAGTAGTATTCCAAGAAAAACTCACAACAATAATCATCAGAGTTTTTTCACAAAATATTTTCCCCTTAACCATGCTCCGGAGTTTTATACAATTTTACGCAGAGTTTTTCCACCACATCACTGATGGGCTGTAGTAGACATGTAACTTGAAGCTGATTTATCAGGGAAACAACATGACATTGTCCAACAAGAACACAATGTCCAACTGAATGAAAGAAGTGATAACAAATGGAGATTCATTCTGGAAACAGTGTACTCCAACCTTCACCTTAAACCAAGTATTTAAGAAGAGAGTGCCAAATAATATGTCTTTACTGTCAAGGTAATAATCTGTATGGGCAGAAATATGTGCCGACAGAAACTGAATTTGAATTGCTAAACTTGAATAATTACATTGAAACACTGAATTTGATTCACATAATTTGAAATTGTATTTGTTAATTTGAATCATTGCATTAAAAAACTGATTCTGAATAGTATAGTATACTGGTCCTTGCAATGATAGCAGTACAAGACCACACACAGACACACACACACACACACACACACGTCCTACACAGTGCAGTCACATGATGTTGCCTCATCTCTCAGACCTCCTCGTAATGACCAACACATCCTTCCTCTCTCTTGTTTCTGTCTGTATGAACAGATGTTGTTCCTGCCCCCAAGAACCTGCAGTTCTCTGAGGTGACCCAGACCTCGTTCAGAGCCACATGGGAGCATGGAGCCCCGGATGTGTCCCTCTACCGCGTCGGCTGGAACAAGAAGGGCGAAAACAACCCCCAGTTTGTAAGTTAGCCAGTATGGGATGGGATAGCTATTTTTACTGTGTTAGCTACAGTCTGAATTCAAAGGCAGTCTTTCGAAAGAACATCATGTTATAGTGTTTTTATAATTCTGGGGAAAAAACTGAGGTGGACAAAGACATGTTTCCAAAAGTTTTTAGAAGAGTTTAGAAATCTAACAGAGCTTAGACAAGGCATCTGTACTTGTGTCCTGACTATATCTGAATTTGTTTTATCGTCTTTACCTTTCTCCTCGTCATCAAAAATGCATCTTAAGCAGCTGGATAAACTCTCCAGTCAAGTTGTCTCTTGAATTATGCAAATTGTCTTTGCTTGGGCAGCACCGTCTGTCTGCAGTGGCACTAAACATCTGGTTTGAGTTGCCTTAACCAATGGTGTAGGTTTTTGCCTGCAGCCTCAGTATTTTATTCCTCTGAATCAAACCGCAGCAGTGCAGCTCTGAGTTCATGTATTTCTTTGACTTGTCCAGATTTATACTGCCCACCTTATCGTAACAGTCCAGTCTTTTACATGTATACTGGGTCAGATAAGTTACGATTATGAAACTGGGTAGGGTTTTGTTTAAATAAAACTGTTGTTCTGTAGATCTGTCATCTATGAATTTTCTTATTACTGAAGTAATAGCGGAGACAAGACAAAAATGATCTTAAACTGTCATGCCTCACAAAACCCAGTTATTGTGTTTGCCAAGACTTAAGTAAAAAAATTCCAGATCAACTGAGGCAACAAAAATGCTCTCTTTGTTTTCTTCTTGTTATATTTTGGCCCTCCAAGTTTGTTTTTGCTCCCCCACCCAGCATACACAACACAAACATGTTTGCATGAAATCCAAACGAGGTTGTTCATTGCAGTCTTAGTTCAGCTCCGGATTTAAAATGATTAAACTTTGATTGTTGGTCGACTGGTTTACTGGTTGCTGCAAAATGCTTCTTGTCTCGCTTCTCGATGCTGACCGCCAACGGCAACTAATTGGACGAACGCGCCGTGTGAGTCTGGTTTCTCTGGAAATTCAAAGCCAGACTGTCATGGCGGCTGGTTCTGAATGCAATCTCATATTTTACCCAAATAGTTCACTGAAACGGGTTTCTGAAAACTCAATCTGTCTTTCAGATTGACAAAGGTCAGTTAAAAAGATTTTCGTCAGATTTTTAGAAACTCTAGTCATGCTCATCCCGCTCGTCATTTCCGGGGTAGCACTCTACCAGTCGGATTGGTCCGACCAAGCATCACACGAATTGCAGTACATAAATAGAAGAAAACACTTTTGTCTGAAGACCTCTTCATCTACCTTTTGGAGGCGAGGTGACACAGGGGTCATGCAAAAGATGGCTTTCCATCCATGACTTTGATTCTTCCACCCCATACTCATTTTAACTGCTGAGGATTTCTTTCTTTCTTTCTCTCTTGGGCGAACTGCAAAAGGTCTCAAACTGCATTTAAAATTATAGTTTATGATTTCCTACTACTATAATATAAGACACTGTTAACAGGCTTCTTTTATACTTCTCTTTCTGTCTCCGTCACCAGGCCATCATGAATAGCGATGAAACCTCCCACGTCCTGCAGAACCTGGACCCCGATACAGAGTACTCTGTCACCGTCACAGCCATCTACCCCGATGAGTCGGAGAGCGAGGACCTGATTGGAAGCGAGCGTACATGTAAGCACCCACGTAGCATCAGCTGCCAAAAAACATTTTACACTCATAGAATTAACTTGAATTAAAATAATGACGTTGTTGTTTTCTCAACATCTCTTTCTAGTGTTAAAGGCTCCAGATGGTATGTCATATGAGAAGGACAGGTTCCTTTTTGTTGTATTGTTCATGCTTTTTGTCGAATTTTAATGTGGCCCATAGAAGACAGTGTTGACACAAACACATTCTTTCTTTCTTAACTGCATGAATGAGCATTTTTGTGTTTCACTGAGCGTTCACACCACAAGCAACACAAGTACATAGATGTTTGTTGATTCTCTGCAAACAAAGAAACTTTGGTCACGGCTGCCTTTTTAACTTTTAATTATTTTGTTGCATCAGAAAGCAACTTAACTTTAGGCTTAGCTGAATAATACCTGACCATAAAGACAAAAACACTTCTTATTCCAACACATTGTGTTTTGTTATCAAGACAAACTGTTTTGCTACGTAAATTTTTGTTTTGGGCACAAATTTTATTTTCTTCCAGATAAATAAATCTTCTCTTAACACTGGACATTAAGATTCTCTTTTTTAATCACGTGGCATAAACAAATGTTTAATGTATAGCTGGATTTAAAAAAACAAAAAAACATTTGCAAATGTTTCATTTCATGTGTTAGATTTTTTACCAGATTTGCTCCCATGTAAACATGCAGTAGATTGTGGTGTGAACGTAGATTTAGGGTTTTTAATGCAAAAAGGGGTTTAATGTAAACCTGTAACATGTCATCCTCCACAAACATCCATCCATGTGAACGATTGTTTTAATCCCACCATCAATCATTTTGTTTTTCCATCCATCCTTAACCATTTTGTCATCGTAACATTTCTGTTTTCATAGTTTGATCATCTCACATCGTAACGTCATGTCATCACGTCATACTTCACCAGTGTTCACCTCAGTCGTCACATTAATGTTGTTGCATGTTGTTGCTTTATTGTCCAGTGTTTTCGCTGTAGGGTTGAAGCTCAGTGAACTTTTAAATGAACAAAATCAGCAAGACTTTAGTAACATTTACACTCTAATTTACCTTTCAGAATTTGCTATAACATTTTCAAATTTTACTTTTGAGAATTCTAAAATTTGGATAGGAGATAGGGCCTATCCAAATGTATTTGGTACAATACCAACATTTGTTATGTCAAACAATGTATGTCAGGGCTTCTTAAAGTTTGGACCAAGATCTGCATCCGGGCCAAACAATAAGTCAATTTCTAACCCAGCCCATACCTCGTGTATTTCTAATACAATATGTTACAAGTGTAACATTTTCCATTTTGGAATAAATTGACTATCAATCCATAAATTATTAGTGTAGTTGAACATACAATAGTGATGTATTAGACCATAGTTGATCTGTACCCCTACTGGTAACCGTACAAAAGTTGACATGGAAAACTTGGTGCTCAACTTGAATGTGTGCTACTTAATAGTTAGTTTATTATCTCTAATTGATCCAGACCTTTGACTCGACTTAACTGCATAAAAATTAGATGTGGACCTTTTGAGGAATACGTTTCAGAGCGACTGGCGTGTGAATATCCCAAAGCTGAATGGACAAAAAAAAACAGCTCAATAGTAATTGATGTTAATAGATTGAACTGTTGAGATAAAAGATTTAAATTCAAAGTAATTGACCCTCAGCTCTCCTCTGAACGGCTACACTGCTGCTCCTGTTTTGCTGCTTCCATCCTCAAATTGACCCTTCCAGCTTTTGTGACCTGCTAGATTGTGGACGCATCAGCATCATCATTGTCACCATCATCATCTTTACCATCATCCTTACCATCGCTAATCCAACACAACTGATCTTTCTGTATATCTCACTGAATTTCCCTGTGTGCTCCCAGTGCCTGCTGAGCCTCCTCGAAACCTGAGGGTTTTTAACGCAACTACCACCACGTTGACAGTGAAGTGGGACCCCGCCCCTGGCAACATTCAGAACTACAAGATAACCTACAAGTCCGCCACTGGAGGCGAGCCTCTCTCAGTAAGTTCACTGCTCATTTTACTATATTATAATCAAAAATGTTAGGTACAAATTCAGTGCTGTCATCAGTGTACATAACACAGTAGATATGTCCTGTTTGCACAGGTTAAAATGTGTCAAGAAACACAGGTAGAGAACAACTAACTAAAAAATGTATGAGCTATTTGTTTATAGATTGTATGAAAGTTATTAGGAACATTTCAATATTGTGCATTCCTAATTTTAGATACACTAGAGTTTCCTGGAAATAAAATTGTAAACGCAGTATATTTTATTTAAACTCAATAAACAAAATCTAGCAGGTTAAAATAAAATACTGCCCACACACACACACACACACACACACACACACACACACACACACACACACACACACACACACACACAGTGCGTGGCACTATCTTTGTGGGGACCGTTACCCTAACCTTAACAATCACAACTAAATGCCTAACCTTAACCCTCACCCTATAACTATAACCTAATTCTAACCCTGATTCGAAAACTAAGTCTTAACTCTCAAACAGCCCTTTAAAGCTGTGGGGTCCAGCATTTTGGCCCCAATGTCCAATGAAGTTGAACAACAGAGTGACTGCAGAGATTTTTTAAATGTTTATCTAAGTTTTTACATCCAGATTGACTTCAGTTCAAGAACGATTTTGAATAGTTTGAGGTTTACCAGGAAAGAGATCCCCCTGTTCCATTAGCAAATCGCTGTGCACGCACACTGGCTGGGTATGATCTGTTTGTTCAGGATTAGAAGAACAATATGGATTGAATTCCTGAAATGTTTTTGCAAAGTGAAGTTTTGTTCAACTCTTTTTGGGGTGCGGTTTGGCTTTTTGACCACCGGGATATTTCCACCGGGCTTTAGCTGCTTGATGACAAACCGATGGATATCTCAATGTGATGGGGAGCTTTAAATCTGTCAGAAGAGTTTGCAATACGAGTCCCAGCGCACATATAGAAACAAATCAATTATGAACTGTTTGAAATGGTGGGAAGTTTTCCATTTTGGAGATCCATTTTGGATCTCCAAAATGGAAAAAAGCCATAAATTCCTGCTGGGGCAGGAGCTAAAATTATATAAAGGCAAACACTGTGTTATCCACATGCATTTTTATTGAATAGATCATTTACAATAAACCATGTTTGAGTTATTTAGAGCTGACTGCAAAAAATTTTAATAAATCAGGAGCTGACAAAAGACAGAACTACCTTTTTCTGGATCTGTAAGGCACTAGTGGTGGGAAAAGCCCTTTATTTAAGTACCAACAAGTCCTGCACTGGAATTTATTCATTTAAAAGTACCAGTAGTAATCTTAAAGTAAACTTAATGACAATAAGAGCAGTTTTTATGCTGTGTGAAACCTCCCTTTATGTTGGCTAGATATTCAAAGGTTTAAAAGTGAGAGAAAACTGGAGTGTGTGTTTGATTAACAGGTAAAAAAAACAAAGAAAAGATGAGATGAAGAGATGTTTGACAACAAGGGAACAGATGTTGCCAATAACATTGCATTTACACTACGAGTTGGATGTAAAATCTCTCCTCTTTTGCTTCCTGACATTCACCGAGTTGTCCTGAAGGAGTTCAGCAGAACCTCCGGCTCTCTCCAAGAAAACTCCCTGGCCATTCTGAGCTTCTTTGTCCAAAGTTTGACGTTTGGTTAATAACAGCATCTTGCAGTTAGAGGAGTCCTGCAATCGGCCTGCCAAGCTCGCATTCCTGCATGATGACTCAACAGTGATTAGCACCTGGAAAAAAACTTTAAAGGAAACTATGGACTGTATGAAAAGAATTTCAGTGAGTTACACATTTTTATTGTGTCTCTGAGATGTTATGACAGTGTTCCCCCAAACAAAGAGTCAGGGTGGAATCATGATGTCAGCGGTACAAATGTGTCTAATAGATCTCTGATCCCCTTCGCGGCATAGGTCAGACGTGTACAACAGGAGACTCGGAGCATCTGGTGTCAGGTTGTCGTCTGCAGTCTTGTTGTTTTTCACATTTGTCATATAAAACCAGACAGGATGTTTGTTTGTTCAGGATAAACTCCAGGTTTCCTCACTGCTTTGAAAAATATAGAACAAGAGTACATTTCCACTTAGGGAATTGTGCAAATAAAATGAAAAACTACAGTTTTTTAGGTCCAGATCTGTGCCAATGATATATGCTTTATTACTGAATATACTGTAGTCAATATTCAAGAAGAATTATAGCGTTCTTCATGGTACTCAAAGTGAAGTAAACATACTGGACACCCACAGAGATAAAAAACATATAAAGCTATTTAATTTGTTTATTAATCCCCAGTGGGGAAATTACAATTTACACTTTGCGTACACACTTTGTTAGTAATCACACTCCAATCCACACTCTGTACTTTTTGGTCCATATGGTACTTGAACCAGTGACTCTCCGGTTCCTACTCCCTACGGACTGAGCTACCGCCAACCCAATGGAACTGGAAGGGCTCTCAATGAGTGCAGACCTCCACCGAGGAAATGCCCTATCTGGCAATGGTAACAGAGGGGAAAAATGATTTGTGTATCCAGCTCGTGATTTGGATCCACTCCAAAATGTAATGAGTTCTTCCGTGGCTTATAGCTCTCCCACCAACTGAGTTTCATGGATATCCGGCCGATAGTTTTTCCAAACAACCCCCCATGTTGTCCAGAAACTATTAAAAACTTCAAAATTCATAAGGGATAGTGTTGATGTCAAATTTCAAAGGCCGTGAGGGTTTGAGTAAACCTTACCGTGAATCTGCATGTATGCAGACTTCACCAAATGGAATTACCCACAGTTCAAAGCGTTAGACCATAGGGAAATCTGGAAATTACAAAGGTAAACAATAGCGCAACACACGACCACGGAGCAACAGGCCTTGGGCATGTGGAAAGCAACAAACTTAAAATGAAAATAACCGAACCGGCAAATGTCAGCAACATCTTGTTATTAAACTCCAAGGTAACATGTATTCTGGTGAAGTACTGTCCCAATCCCATTTATACCTATCTGAGCCCATGTGGCCTCACACACTTACTCACTCAGCACCTGAGCTCAATTAAGTCTGTGAGTCTTTAGTCCTTAGTCCTCAGGGCTCACTTTGGGATTGGCCCAATGCCACACACGCCGTTCTGCTGCCACAAACACTCACTGCAGCATCAAATGTGGATTAATACTCCGCTGAAAATAGAGAAAATGCACTATTTCCTCCTCTTTGTTTGATCAAATTAATAATAATCAACCTCAGAAAATCACTTAAACTCTGATGAAATTAAATAAATACATATTTGAGTAGTCATTTTCAAATCGGAAGTTAAAATGCCCTTTTCTGAATGGATTTAACCGGTGACTTATGTTCCAACAACACATTTAATAGTTGTTCTTTTCCTGCTGCAGGAAAATAAAAGATCACTTAAAGATATGTATTAGGTATTTATTACATGGCTTCTGTGATGAACACAGTCTCATGAAATGAGCAACTCAGTTACCTCACGATTAAAAGACCATTTCGTATACAAAATGTCACAAGTTGGATTTCCACAGACCAAATACCTAAAATACTGTTGAAAATGTGACGCTATAGCCTCTGCCATTTATCTCTTTCCTAGCAGGCAAACTGTTTACACCCTCTATGAATGTGTTTACAGTGTGCGATCAATTTCATGATATACTGCTGTGCTGTGTGTTCAGGATTTCCCAAAGGCCTGCTTGGATTCCCTGCCGGAGAAATACTTTACATACTCATGTGTAAATAATGTAAATACTTTGCTGACATTGTGTCATTAAAAACAGCGGCTCGGCATCACAAACATGACACACTGCAAGTTCTTGTGCATTTTAGCGTTTCAGTTTAGATTTTGGAAGACGGAGGCAGGGATAAGTGATAACACATTTAGAGACATTTGGAGGCTCCTCCAGGCTATTATGCAGATTATTATTTGAAAATTATAAACTAGTGCTGTCAAACGATTTAAATATTTAATTGCAATTAATCACATAAATGTCATAGTTAACTCGCAATTATTCCCACATTTTTATCTATTCTAAATGTCCCTTGATTTCTTTTGGTCCCTTTGTCCTCGCTTTGTGGAAATGTAAAAAAAAAAATTGAAAACAACATTGGCATATAACCTACTGTGGTGTTCAATTTCAACATTCTCAAGTAATCTCTCACACAATGTAATGCTGTCCATCAATATAAGGGTAAAAAAAAATACTTTGAAGTCGACAAAACACCCAGATCACTTTGGCCTTGTCAATGGAATATTTGGCAACTTTTTAAAAAGTCAATTTTCCAGTCAGAATCCTATTGGCATCCTTTTCGGCATCTCACGCTCGCCATCCACTAAACAAGTAATGTTACTACACTATGGCCGGCTCGCAAGCCCAAACAAGTGTGAGCAGAGTGCCTGTTGTTTTGTTTCCGGTCTAACTAGATCCGGCACTGAATGTAGCATTATCAGCGCCATGGCCAACCCGCCGAAAGCGCACACTGTGATTCATCAGCTCATGCCGTATTTACCAAACCAGCAGTTCATCGGGTAATCAGCGCCTTTCTCCACCCACTATATAGAAATTGTGAGCATTTGATAGCACAATTGAATGAAAGCATTAAGTCCTTCTATGAAACGGCTGAGTGCAGACTGTGATATTCCCACTGCTGATGCTATGATATATTTTTAATGTAGCGAGGAGTTTAACAACTGCTGGAATGGAATGTGAGCGAAAGTCGGAGATTCAATGTCAACTTTGATTTCTTCCAGTAACTGTAATATTACATGGCTGCTTAATCTATACGCTTGATTTTGCTCAACTCAACTGAAAAAGTGTTTCAGCTTGTCTCCTCGGCCTATGTCTTTGTCTTGCTCAGAGTACTTTTGCCATTTCACCAGGAGGTGTATGTGAGGAAACCCGCGGCTAGTTTACATCTATTTTTAAGAGGCAGAGAACTTTCACTGCAAAATAGAGGCGCGCTTTCACTAGCGGTTTCTGTACATACTGTGGAATACATAATTAGGCGCACTTCACGCTTACCCTTCAATCTCTTTATGGGAAACTCCCACTTTCCCCTTCACCCTCTCGTAAATGCATATGCATGACACGGAAAAGCGCAATTTGCCATTTTCAGTCCCCGCAACAGGCAGTCTTCACTTTTCCCTCAGTGTTGCCTGTACATACCTCCCCATGGTTTTATGTGCACAATGCGAAACAAATACGCCTCATGTGGGCGCAAAAACATACATCTGGCCCCCAGTGTCTTCCCTGGGTTCATCAAAGACTTAGGTGCGCATATTTGGCGGGGGGTTTAAGGGTCTTTCCTCAATAATATGTGATGTTTTTTAACGCAAGGCAGCTTTATTTGTATAGCACATTTCAGCCACAGGACAATTCAAAGTGCTTTACAAAAAAAGATTAAAGTAATAAAAGTTACAGTGCAGTACAAGAAATTAAACATTAAAGAGCAGATAAAAACAGTCAAAATAAAATACTAAAATAAAAGTTACATTGCAGTATAAGAAATAAACATTAAAGAGCAGATAAAAAAGTAGACTTCAAGCTGCTAGTATGGGAGAGTGTATATGTCGCTGCCCCACACTCGTTATTGGAGCGCAATAACCATTTTGAGGAAACCCAAACTTTGTTGACCAATACGGTAGGCATTCTATGCAGGCAGAACCATATGTCTTTACCATCTCATCCACTAGGGGCCCCTCAGGATCATGGGACTTTGTACTCTGGTTACCCATAGCAAGAAAAACAAAATGCATTTGATATAATTTGGGCCATTATTATCCCCAGACATGTGTCTAAAACTTTTGAAAAGCTGGAGCGGACAGTAAATAACTAACACTTAAAAAGCCAAAGACAAAGCTTGCTAATGAAGTCCAACGATCATTAAACCTGAGAAAAGTACTTTAGTTAGTTTGATGAAGTTTTTTCAGTTTTTTGGCGCTTGTTAGTTTATAACAAGAGACACACTTGCCTGGGAACATAGGACCGTGGGAACATATGGATGAGCCCGACACATGACTCACTGCCAGAGACGTGTCTGTTGGCTGTGTCAGTCTTGTTCATGCGTCAGCCACTTTGATAAACTGCTGTGTTGCTGTAAAGAGAAAATGTTTCTGTCTCCGCCAGTGAGTCTCACTTGCTGATATCTTTCCTGTGAACAGACGCAGGTTGGAGGGAAGAAGACCACTGTCATCCTGCCGAAGCTGGAGCCTGACACTCTGTACTCCGTCACCGTGGCCGCCGTGTATCCCACCGGCCTCAGCAAAGACATCAGTGGCGAAGGACAAACCAGTAAGAGTCGGAAAGAGTTCTTACTGTGCTGCAGATGCTACTTTCTGCTACTTCTGTATCTCACAGTGGGGAAGGAAGTAGCTTTCAGTAGAAAAGTAATGCATATATTTAAGTTAATGTATCAGCATCAAACATCAAATTTGCAAAAATCAAACCAGCTACTGAAAAAAAATTCTAGCCACTGGGGGATCATAAGCAGGCTGGGGGAACGCATATTAATGTTAAAAAACCTCACAAAGTGAAATTTTCATGCAATGGGCCCTTTTAGATACAAAATTAGGGACCCACAAGGTGTGGGAATTTCAGCTTTTACGGTAAATTAACTCTTAAAATACTTGTTGGATTATCTGAAAAATCACTGCCAAGAAACTAACTTGTTATTTTTTTATTAGTTTTTTTTTTGCAGATCATTGAAAGTTGATGTGTGGGAGATGATAGCGTGGTTTACACAGGACAGTGACAAAAAGGATAAGAAAGAATGAATAGCAAGATAGCAAAAAAGTATGTGCAAGTAGCAAGATAGAAAAAATTGTGATACTGTAAAAAAGGACAGTAGAGAATGTGCTAAAAGATGAGTTAATAGTAGTTCAGTAAGTGGAGTAAATAAAGAGACTCGCGGCTAATGAAACGTCTGTTTTTCTGCTGCCTCAGAGCCTCTGGGTGGAGTGAGGAACCTGCAGGTGTTGAACCCCACCATGACCACCCTGAACGTGCGATGGGAGCCCGCCGAGGGCCGAGTGAAGGAGTACAAAGTCATTTATGCCCCAGCTGCCGGAGGAGCTGAGAGCATGGTAGGACTGGTAGGACCATCATCCACTTCCTGTCGACTGGCACTGTGCAGCATTGAAGCTAAATTAATCACGCATGTGTCTGAACACGTCTGGCACTTTCAAATCCTTAATGCTCCTTTAGTTTTAAAAATTTGCTTCAACATAAAAGTTATGGAGAAAGCACAAACTCACACTCTTTTTCTCTTTCTTATCATGTGCTACAACCTCCACACCTTTGATTTAATAATAAATGCTAGCTAATTTAATGATATATTTTACACTTTTAATTTGGCTAATGTGTTTATTCTTCTTTGTCAAACAGCCCTCAGGCCTAACCGCTACAACCAGTCTGTTTCTGTTGGAGCATAATTTACGTGGACAGTTTGGGGCTTAACTGCACTGCTCAGAGGCAAATTGACAGCTGCTGACGCCAAGCATCCTAAACAACCTTCTATAGTTATTTCCAGTGTTGTAATGCATTGAACTTCAGTAGAATTTTCACGTATCTGTACTTTACTTCGTTATTTAAATTTATGGAAATTTTTACTTTTACTCCACTGCATTTCCTAAAGATAACGTTTACGTTTACTCCACTCATTCACCAATATCTCCCCAAGTTTTTTCTTAAATTTGTTCTTAAAGGTCCCGTGATATGGTGCTCTTTGGATGCTTTTATATAGACCTTAGTGGTCCCCTAATACTGTATCTGATGTCTCTTTTACAAAGGCCTTAGTGGTGGTTGGTTCGGTCTGTCAGGTAAGATGTGAGCAAAGAGAGTGCAGAGCCAGAGAAAACCAGATCCAGGAATGTCAAAATGAGGATCTGGTGGTTCACTGTGTCAAAGGCAGCAGAAAGGTCCAGAAGGATGACAATGTAAGAGAGAGAGAGAGGTTGCTCTAGTGATGTGAAGATGCTCAGTGACAGCAAGGAGGGCAGTTTCTGTTGAGTGGCCAGCTACACTAGGATCAAGAAGGTTGTTCTGGTGGAGATTAGTAGAGAATTGATACAAGACTGCTTATTTCTAGTTGCATGCTTGGTTCCCTGTCTGGGTTTCGAAAGCAGCTAATTTGTGTAATTTGTTGTTGAACGTAGGAAACAGTGTCTGCAGGCACAACCAGCACCACTCTGCGAAGCCTGCAACCCGACACCCTCTACACCGTCTCTCTGGTTCCGGTTTACGCTGGCCGAGAGGGAAAGATGATGTCTGAGAATGGAAAGACAAGTAAGACTCAACCTTAAACTGCACAGTAGTTGAAGCAATTTCATTTTTCCATACAAATAAACATACATTTTACTGAAATGTTTAAAGGAAATGTTTCAGTCTGAGTAAAAGATGAAGATCAAATTTACTCAATGTACCATTTTTTTCTGTCTAACAACACATCAACAGGTGTGAATTAGTGTTTGTATATCTAGTTGTTCCTCGGCTCTGTTTTGCTCTGCGCTGTTATATTGTATCTACGGGATACATGGGTTTCTACCTGGAAGTTATTGTAAACAAACATAATTTTTGTGTGACCCTTTAACATACTTCAGTCAGTATTAAAACAAAACAGATTCATATCCTTTAAAAACATTGAAATTGTAGATGCTGGTTTTAAAACCTTATCAGCAGCCTGACCTGTGCTCTTGTTTAGGGCCACTGGGAGGAGTAAAGAACCTGAGGGTGACGGACCCCACCATGACCTCTCTGACTGTGAACTGGGACCCAGCTGACGGAGCCGTTCGCCTCTACAAGGTCTTCTTTGTGCCAGTGGCTGGTGGCCGAGAGGAGATGGTGAGACTCTTTCACACCCGCCTCACAAAAACAGATCATGCAGCCAGCTCAGGGATTAACTAAGCATCTAAATGCCTTTTTATTATTTTGAATCTCTATAAACAGGAGCAAGTTCCTACAGGCACCACCTCCATCATTCTCAGGAACTTGATGCCCGACACCCCGTACACAGTGTCCGTGTTACCCGTCTACCCAGCCAGGGAGGGGAAACGCCAGTCAGAGAACGGAAAAACATGTAAGTCACTGTAGAACTTTTCAGTTATTCAAAAAGTATTTAAAACAAAAGGTCATTGTGGTTCTGGAAGTTCAAATGTCGATGTCAGCTGATCTCCCTTTTATCCTGCTTTTATGTTTCTTTTTTCAGATTTTTCTGTATGTTGTGTTTTTTTGTTGTGTAAAGCACTTTGGATACCTGCTGGTTGCTGTAAAGGGGTATATGAATACATATTGATTGTTTTAAAGAATGTAAAGATTTAAAGCGATTTCCCCGCTCGCAGTGCCTTTGGCCGGAGTGGGCAACATGAAGGTGACCAACCCGACCATCACCACTCTCACTGTGACCTGGAATCCTGCCGACGGAAACGTTCAGGGCTACAAAGTGATCTACAAACCTGTGGATGGAGGACTGGAGATTGTGGTAAGATCCTCTTTGCTCCTTTGTTTCATCCCTTCAGTAGAAAATCTATAAGAAACAAGAACTGCACTTTGAAATGTAATAGGTTTCGCAGCAAAAGTTAATAAAAAAAACCTTTTAGACTTTATTTGAATTCTTCAAAAGAATCCAAACGATCAAAGCGCTCAACAGGGATTTAGTGATGTCATGCCTCTCTGACAGGATAATCCCGTCATGCCTCACAAAAGCGCCTAAATCCTTTGGCAAGAGGGCATCCGTCATTGTTGAAAACGTGGGGTTTATGTTTTCTGGAGCAACTCGTAGAGAATAAGTACGTGTATATCCCGTTAATTAAATGCTCATTCAGGATGTAAAGAGCCGTGAAATAACAGCTGACTGATGATTTGGCTGCTCAGCTGTTTAGAAATGCTTAATTTGTCTCTGCCGATGACATAACAGTTACCCCCATTAGTACGTCAAAGTCAATTCTACAGAGGAAGTTTTAACGTCTTTGCCAGAGGAGTTCGAACAATGAACAACAATCAATGCACATCCGGGAATAAAGGATTTTTTTATGTTAGTTTGATATAAGATCACGTTTGTAAAATTTCACAGTTGTAATACAGAAAATGGAAAAGTTGCACGGACAATATGTAAAAAATAAACCATAAAAACAAAGGCTTTCACAATTTTTACATTACAGTTCCTTATATATGTAATTTTATTACATATTCAACAGTTCTAAAAATTTTATTTTTTAAAACATCTTACAGGTTTTACTGTCATGTCTGTAATTATTCATTCACTTAAGATAAGTTTAATATATCTTTTAAATAAGTGTGTTGTGTTTTGTAATGTAAAATTGTAGACAGTTTTTAAAGTGGTTAACTGGTTTTAGTGTGAAATCCTATGATGGTCTGTTTTAAGAAGCTGTTCTGTCCTAAAACAACACAACATTATTTTAATTTTAGAGCAAAAGAAGAGGTTTTCAATATTGTCACACAATATTTGGAACATCAGCACTAAAAAAGCAGTTTAACAGTAATTGAATCACAAGTGCAGTAAACTTATGTGAAGTCTTCTTGCTGATCCTTGAGAGGGACGTTTGTCTTTCTACCTGCTGAAAGTCAAAGGTCAGGGCTCTTGGATGCTAGTGGAAATGTAGCCTCTTGGTAAAGGACAGTTTGGCAGGGTGTTTAGTTCGCCAATTGTGTGTTTGACCCAGTACTGTCGTAACGTTGGTCTCTTTGCAAGAAGGCTGCAAATCAATCAGCGTGCTTCTCTTGGAAGTTCTCTGTCCTGAGAGGGATTCAGCTGCATGTTGCTGGAAGATGCGTGGGAACGCTATTTTGATTCACTCACTGTGCCTTTGCAGGAGCAAGTGTCGGAGAGCACCACCAAAACTGTCCTAGAGAAGCTTTTGCCTGACACCCGCTACACCATCACTGTGGTCCCCGTCTACGCAGAGGGAGACGGACCCAGCCTTACAGACGAAGGGAAGACAAGTAAGTATCTTTGCTCACGTGCTATTGGTTGTTTGGTATTTAACATTTTATTCAGGTTCAAGGGCTTCAATGAACCTTTAAAAAGCACCTGAGTCTCCAAGAAATCATTAAATACATAACTCCCTCTCTAAGTCTTACTGAGGAACAGTTGAAGGATACTGAGTAGTCAATTGCAAAGAAAAACAGACAGAAAAAAGAGGGAAATAAAGAGACATACTAAATGTAGTTATTCTTTAAACCTTAGCAGAAGTGGAGCTAAAAATGTACAGGTTGTCTTAAGGGGGGCTATTTCAGCTAAATGTATTCTGACTTCAACTTAAATTTTTATATCAATAACTTGCATATTCAGAATTTAGATTTTCTGCCACCGTACATTTTGTACAGTAAACGTAGCCTTTTCTAGTTGATATAAATGTTGGTTGTGGATATATTTTGCCTTATGCGGCCACCAATGCTACCTACTGACCTCATTGCTACTGTTAGTAGTTCTTCTCAGTTGTTCAGTTCAAAGTTCGTTATTGTCCCTTGAGGGGAAATTTAATTTGCAGTTGGAGGTTCAACAATACATTAAACACAGCACAAAACATTAAACACAACCCACAGATTGACAGAAATTTTTTTTCATCACTCCATCCATCATTCAGTGGATAGTGTCTTATAAAATCCCTTGAGATTGTCAGGAACAGTGATTTCTACTGGTGTCACAGAGAGGCCCAAGTGACACTAATGAAAATTGTGTATTGCAAGAGTTGTGCAACACAGTATTCAACAGCAACAGTCTCAGTAACAGCAGAGTAAAACTTAGACCTAAATGAAAAAGATGCCAGAGAAGAACCATTTCTTTGCCGTCCAACATCTGGACAAACTGCCCCCCGGACTCCAGTAACTTCTGACTAGACAGCAGCTGTGTGGCGCTCCGATCCAAGCGCTGGATCTGACTTCCTGTTTGGTGTCTTTGCTCAGAGCCACTGGGTTTTGCGAGAAACTTGAGGGTTACCGATCCCACCACCAGTACCCTGAACGTCCGTTGGGACGCCGCAGAGGGAAATGTACGCGAGTACATTGTGATCTGGGTGCCCACTGCCGGAGGAGAACAGGATGTGGTAAGTCTGCATCTGGTTACGACTCCACAAATATTGTTTCCCCAGGTTTAACACTTTTCCTAAGTTGGTATTTACTGCTAAGTAAGAGACACTTAATGGTAGAGATGATCAACACCATCTTTTCCTTTCTGATACCTGAACTTGCATATCGGCAGATACCAAGCATGATCCGTTACAAGTGCATTATGTACTGCTATTGTTGTTAGTATGACCTGGGTCAGGTAACAGTAGCCTCTTTACACATACACTCCTGAATAGAAGAAAAAAGTGTTTGTCTGTTTGCATTTCTCTAAACCAATCACAATTGTGTTGGGTGGCGCTAAGTTCCAGACAAAGCTGCTGTTACTCTACTAAATAGTCTTAGAAAGTGAGTTTTTTATATAGTAATGTGAGCTATTTAAAGTATCAACTAGGGATCTTAGCCAGGGACATATTGGTTGATGTATCACAGTGGAAAGAAAGCCCAGGTCTCCCACCTGGTTGTTTCTCGAAACAAACCAGTTTTGTGAGGTGAGGGACATCTGGATGTTCCACCAACTGTCCAGTGAATGACCTGTCGTTGATCCAGACTAATGTTTGTATGACCTGGCTCAGGTTACATAGAATGAAGGCCAAAGAACTTTCTTTCATTATCTACTTTGACAATCAGTCATAATAAAAAAATAAACTACTTTAGAGTATATTTTTTTCTGGGCTAAATTACCCAGTATTGCATCGGTGCATAGGCTCACATACTGATATCGGTACCAGCATTTTAGGCAGTTGGAGGCATTTCCAATACTGGTATTGGTATCAAAACAATTGTACTTAATGGCAACATAGTGGGCAGAACTCAGCCAGTTTTATCTAACTGTCAGGCTTTTCTTGTTCAAGATGTTGGGTTTTTACGAAAAACTGAAAACTTCATCCATGCCCCATTAGTATCTTTGTTTTATGATTGCGGGAATGTGAAATAAGATATGTTTATTTTGCTACTTGGAAGCATTTTAGCTCTCTTAAAGTAAAAATGATTGTTCGGTGGCAGTTAGAAGAGACCGTTATTTAAATTCCTCTGTTTCTGGCCCTCTGTAACTGACTGGTATTTATTTTGTATTATTGTAAATGCATCTGTCTTCGATTGTGGTTTCTTTGTGACTTTAGTCCACTGTGAATAGTGTTGTTTTTAGAAGCCTCTGTTTTGCATGCTTAATTAAAGGACCAAACTTTACCAGAGATTCGGCATTTATACAGTGGCACCACTGACTGTTAATGCTTCTAACCTTAAAGCTACTTAAGGTAAAAAACTGTATTTAAATGAGTTAAATAAACCAAATTTGAAATTGATCTAATAGCTGATGGTCACTGTAAGATTAGGTTAGAATATACAAAGCGTAACACCTTTATTTTCTAGAGCAACATGTGTAGGACCAGACTGCTACCGGATTTTACTGTTCTGGAGAAGTTGTCTTTTGGCTGTCTATGTCCGCTCTCTCATGTTGTCTGGTTGAATTGGGACATTTTATTCTTCTTCAGTACTGCGTGAGCAAATAGGTTAGTCTCATTTTTGGCCTCAAATTCAATTTCCCTAAACACAAATGGAGAAAAGCCACTAGCGTGATATGATCACACCTGTCTCCAAAGCAGTTTCCTGAAAGATCAGTTTTTCTTTTATTGTCCCGGAAAAAGAGCAATATAACGTTATTGAAAGGTGAAAACCACAGCATGTTTTACATTGACTTACATCTAATGGGAAACATTTCAGGGTGATATGGAATTGTTTAACTCGTCTCCATGGCAGTTTCAACAGTTTTCTATAAAGCAGTGACAGTCTTGATGGGGTCCATTTCATTACCCTCAAGATTTTGTAACTTGGTTCCAGTAATGTAATGAGATGATTGGATTTGGAAATAACTGAAGTTATCTCAGTTCACTGGCAGATTTCAGGACTTACTATTGGATTAAATGGATAAATATCAAATTTGCATGCACTCCTTCTTGTTGCCAGTTTGGTGCTTTGGTCAAAGGCCCAGACTGTCTCAGGACCGAGTGGAAGCATTCTGCTTAAATCCGCCTTTATCTCCAAGCTTCTACTGTGCCTGTTAGTGAGCTGACAAAAGACAGACAAAGCTGCATCCAAGAAAACTGGGCTCAGAACACATTAAACTGTGATATTGTTCAGTCTGAGAGTCTCACTGCATCTGTCAAAACCCTTCTTTTCTTTTTCTAAGAGTTGTCAAAATTCTTAGAGTTCACTAAGTTCAAAGTTGTTTCCTTTCTCTGCGACCAGGACCAGGTGTCTGGAACCACCACCACCACCCTCCTGAAAAACCTGGAGCCCAACACTGAGTACACTGTGACCGTCGTGCCGGTCTACCATGAGATGGAGGGAAAATCGCAGTCTGCAAACGGGAAGACAAGTGAGTTCAGATGAGTCTGTTGATCGATTTGTAGCTGCGGGAAGTGGCCTGGCTCCTGAGAGATAAATAATGATAAGCCAGAATTTATGTGTTTTTCTTTTGGATGTGGAAAAAGAATAAAATGCTGTAGTGTAAAATACAACTTTATAACCCACATAGGCCAAAAACCTTAAACTCTCTAAATCTTAGAGATTAACTAATAAAGACAACAAAGACTGGACTTTTAGATTGACAGGGTGCTATAAAAATATTGAAAGTAAGTGCAGCAAGAAGAAATAAGACCAAACCATAAAATAGAGCAGTTCTTGCAGGTCGGTTTTAGAGCGGGATTTAAGACTTCTTCAGTACAACTTCAACAGCTATAAATAAATTTTTCTATTGGACAGATGTTAGTGATGTGGCACCCGAATTGTGACAATGTTAGCCAGAAATTTAACCTAAAAATACCCACCTTAGTCAAATCATACAAAATCATTAAATAAATGAGTTCATAAACAATCCTATCCTCATTAATTGGGATATTGTAGATTTGTTTGCCCAAATGGAGGATGTTTGATATGTTTGCTTCACCAGCAGAACCAGAGTGACGACTTAAAACTTTAAAGGTCACAATTTTGGGAAAGCAACTTCAGATACAGTATTTGGGGACCACTAAGGTCTATATAAAAGAGACTTCAGATGCAGTATTATGGGACCACTAAGGTCTATATAAAAGAGACTTCAGATGCAGTATTATGGGACCACTAAGGTCTTTATAAAAGAGACTTCAGATGCAGTATTATGGGACCACTAAGGTCTTTATAAAAGCATCCAAAACGCAGCATTTCATAGGACAATGCAACACTTAAAAAGTATCTGAGACCAGTCGGGTTTGTAAACATGAGCAGGATGCGATTGTTTATTGGCGTCTGGTTAATGATACATTAAATATCACAATTTCAACATTTCAACAGTAAATTTACTGTATGTAGCAAGGGCTCTTTGAAAATACACTGCAAAACTACCTCTGCCATGTTCCAGCTTTGATTTGACCCCTATGAGCTTGTTTTCTGTTGGTAAGTGGTTGTGTTATAAGCAAGGTATTAAACAGTAACGAGTAATCATATAGAAAATATATCAGTATATCACTACACAACGGTATGTATTATTGCTTACTCAACATTCAACCTTTATGGAAATGCAAATAATGCCCCATTTAGACCGACAGAATTACACAACCTGCTTTGGTGGTCGAGCTAAACCATCCCCTCGAGGTTGGGTGCAGGTTTAACAAAATCACTGAAAAGTTAGAGAAAAACGTAACCATTATTTTTATCGTTAATTAATCTGTTTATTATTTTCTCAATTATTTGCTCAGTTTGTCTGGTCTATATGTGGATAGGTGTTTCCCCATAACCCAAGTTGATGTGCTCAGATGTCTTGTTTTGTCCACAACTCAGTTTACTGTCACAAAGGAGAAAGGAAACTAGAACATGTTCACATTTAGGAAGCTGGAATAAGAGATTTTGTAACTTTTTCTTTACAAAAAAGACTCAATTTTTAAAATAGTTAGGCAATTAATTTAATAGTTGACAACTAAACGATTCATCTTTGCAGCTCTGGAAAGATGGAATAAACCGGGGTCATGCTTTGAGGAGACATCCATCATAATGTTACTAAATTAACTTGGTGATTAATCTATAAATTGCTTTTGTCTGTAATTATTCCTCCGTAGATCCTTTGGGTGGAGTGAAGAACTTGCAGGTGATCGACCCGACCACCAGCAGCCTGACGGCCCGCTGGGATCCAGCCGTGGGAAACGTCCGCAGCTACAAAGTCTTCTACGCTGCTCAACCAGGAGGAGAAGAACAAATGGTACACGCTGTTTTCGTAAAATTATGAGTTTTTTCAAGTTTCCGACCGATTCATAAGATTGTATCCAGGCCTCAAAAGCAGGGTTCAACAATAAGGGCAACCGAAATCCCGGGGCAAGCAAAACGCCACATCAGGGAATTAAATACAACAACCACTTGCCCGTTTTGGCTTCATCATATCGTAAATGCCGGTATTGTGTCTCTGTTTTGCGAGATCTTGACTTTTTTTTGTGAGCAAACATTTACTTAGGGCAATTTTTTTACTTGCCCGACCATACAAGTGAAAAAAATCCTTAACGTTGAACCCTGCAAAGGTTCCTTCATAGCTCCACTTCTGTTCGCTTCAGTGTGGACTCAGACAATTTCACCATTATCACATTAAGTCGTTATCGTGCTGACAGCGGTTTTAACATTTCGCCGAACAGGAGGAGGTGTCAGGAGGCACCACCACCACCATCCTGAGGAACCTGGTCGCCGACACCGTCTACAACGTGGCTGTTGTTCCTGTGTACCCGGACGTGGAGGGCATTCGGGCGGCTGAGAAGGGAAAGACAAGTGAGTGAAAGACATTCAGCTCTCGTCCACGTGGACGCACAATGAGTGCAACAGTGGACAGAGCTTACATTCTTGAAAGCACAAGAATCAAATAATCAAATCTCAAACTATTCCTTCCTTGGATTGTTTGTGTCAGATGGGAGTTTAGCAGACAGGACTAAGGCAGGAATGTATCTGCATCTTTACTCTAATCTGGTGCACCCTGCAGGACTGGACAAACACAGAGTTAGTCTGTTTCATGACATCTCACTTCACTGGCAGCCATTTACTTCCACTCATTCTTTCAACTTCTTAGGATCTAGGGCTGAAACTACCAACTATTTTCTTTTAACACCAAAATGTTTATTTTTTTCTCAATTATAGGCTTAGTTGTTTGGTCTATAAAAAATGTCAGAAAATAAGTGTTTTTTCCCAAGATGATGTCCTCAAACGTCTTGTTTTACCCACAAGTCATAGATATTCAGTTCATTCTCACAGAGGAAGAAAAAAAATAGAAAATATTCACATTTAACAAGCTGCTTTCAGAGAAACAGTTTTTTTCCTAAAGAAATGACTTAAAACAATCAGTCAATTATCTAAATAGTTGGCGATTAATTATTCGATTACTTGATTAATCTTTGCTGCTCTGAAAGGATCATACTTGTTCTGGGCCATTAAAAAATGTAAAAAAAAGAAAAAAAAGAATGAAATTTCATCTCTACCTCATTAAAGTGATATGTTTCCTGTTAAAACACAACGTTGATGGTCATTCTAAACTGTAAACCAGTGGGGTATTAGCTAGGTAAAGAAAAGCAGAGCGGTGGCATTTGTTTGAAATGCAGACATGGTGCTATTGGTGGGGTTTCATGTGATGAGGACAATTTGTACATGCCGATTCTCTTATTAGATTGGCCTTTGTCCTTCGCTTCAGATGATGCTTGAGAGGAAAGAGAAAAAATCTCTGCTCATTTGTTGTTAGTGGGAGAAACTAAGAATCTGAATATATGTTTACATAAGTGAGGAAAATGTGGATGCAGTAAAGGGAAATAAAATGTACCCATTGTTCACTGTCATGGAAGTCCAAGTCTTTAAAAACTGTATAAACCTTTCCTAAGGATGCAAAACAGTTTGAACTGGTTCGGGAAATCATTCCTTGTTTGTGCATTTGAGCACCATCTGACATCCAAAGAGCTGATGTTTTATTAATGCAATATTGCAAGACTACACAACTATAAAACTCCCATTATTCTTTTCATGCCATTGATGTTTGCATGATTTATTTGTTTATTGGCTCTTTGTTTTTATTGCGACTCACAGAGGAGATGTTATCCACAGAGAACAGAAAAAAATAGAAAATGAATCAGAAACAAAACAACAGGTGCTATTAATCTTAGGTACAGTGTGGGATATAACCCATCTCTGCATATATAGTTCTGTTCTCTGTAACAGGAGAGCATATTTTGGGACATTTTCTACCCTAACGAGACAGTTCAGAACAAAGCTGACAGAAAAATAGGGCATGACATACAACAAAGATTCCCCGGCCAATGCTCAAACCAGACATTTGTTAACAATGTGTCAGCCTCTGCATGAATGTTGGAATGAATAAATGAATGTATGAATGCCTTTATTATCATTGAAGGTTCACATACAACATCATTTTCCTGTCTCTCTTAAAAATGTTTAAGACTGTTCCCTTTAACCTCACGCACTAACTATGTGGTATTTGCTGTGTGATGTAGCTCTACTGCTTGCTTCTCTTGAATCTTAATAAGCCTTATATTTAATTAAATTGTATGTTTTCTTTTGATGTTGTCAGAGACGGTCGTTGCGTCAGGTGAGGTTGGGCGGCTCCACAAGATGATGCTTACAATTAACCCTCAGAAACCCAAGCAGTTTCTCAGCGGTTCTTTGCTTCTGTCATATTTAATTCGCTACGGGTTCATTGATCACTGCACTATAAAATCCTAACTATAAAGATAACCTAACTACAATCCTAAACATAATATAACATAGTTGCAATGCCATTGATCTTTAAAAAAAAATGTCTTTAATCATTTCTTTATAAAAATTGGAAGAAGATAACCCGTATATATACAACATTTTAAAACGTTCCCGCAGATGTTAACCAATATTGGGAAAAAGGGGCTCTACATGCTGTTCATATTGACATTTTACATTTTTTTTACAACCTCTACATCCAACCTCCTTTATCCTCTGTGCTCCGTGTAAACATCCTGCAGTTCAGGACCAGGTTGACGTGACTGTTGGTCTCAGCCAAGTCCATCCTGGCTTTCCAGTTGCCCTGAGGATCTCGGAATGGAACGTTTTTGTTTTTTTTACCACATCTGCTTCACGCAAAAGGTTTATTTTTGAGACATAAAGAATAAAGTGGTTTTAATGAAATGTCACGATAATAAGCTTAGTTTTGTTAACTTTTCCAGATAGAAGCATTCAGAAATTTGGAAATGCGACAATAATTTCAGTTTTTACAGTTTCTGGCTCCGTTAACTAATGTAATTTTGGTGATTTAAAAATAAATAATAATATGCCTTTTGGGTTGTGAGGCCCATAGAAAACCAGGATGCCCTGATTCCTTCGCCTTGTTGCTCAATATTATTTTCTTTAACCAGGAGATTGTGATCATGTTTTCAACCTTTCAAAGAAATCTTTATTGATGCATTCCTAACAGCATAGCTGGTAGATATACATCCTTTTAAGCAGCGGACTCGTGGTTATTTCAGCGTTTTTGATTCTACTACCTAGACAACAATTTTGAAACCTGTCTCTGCAGGAAACAGCATTACCACACTACAGTAAAATAAGTCTGAGAAAATGTACTTTTTTTTGCCAGAGTAGTGAAATGAAACCACAGGCTGCCTGAGAGACTGAAAATCTGCCAGTAATGTAAAGTCAACTCTGAATTTAATGGGCTAAAACCTGCAGGGTAACCACCGGTATGGTCCTTTAAGATGGAGAATGAGAATACCGACCTTCTTTATTTGGACATTTGTGGCTCACAAAACAACATAATGAGTGCCAGAAAGTCTCTTGACTCTGATACATCTGGACACTCCTGATGTGGTAAACCCACCCATCTGGGGCACCCTGCAGGATAAAACAAATGCTCACGATTATTCGCATCAGTTTTTTTGTCCTTGATGAAATTCTTTTAAGTTGAATTACTGTCTAATAGGGATGTTTTAAATCGCCTCATAGAATGCCAGAACGTTTAGACACTGTGAGTAAAGGAAAAGAAGTGCCTCTGTGGTAGAAAACTTACCCGATTTTGAGACATCTGGACAGTCCTGATGAGGCAAACCCCACCTGTCCGGTCCACCCTGCAGGATGAAACACACAGTGATGATCATGTGCAGCAGTTGTTTCAGCCTGTGATGTGTCTCGCCTGGTTTTGCAGAACCTCTGGGTGGTGTGAAGAATCTGCAGGTGATCGACCCCACCACCAACTCTCTCCGGGTTCGCTGGGAGCCTGCCGAGGGCGATGTCAGGCAGTACCAAATCATCTACGTCCCTGTCAGCGGGGGAGCCGAGAGCATGGTAGGTTTTTTTTTTTTTTTAAAGATGAGTTTCAGGGCATTTTTGTATATAGGACAGCTGAAGACATGAAAAGGGAGAGAGAGGGGGGCATGGCATGCTGCAAAGGGCTGTAGGTCGGCGTTGAACCAGCTTCCGCTGCGTGGAGAAGTGGCCCTCTACATATGGGCGCACGCTCTACCAGGTGAGCTGCCAAGGTGCCCGCATGGTAGGTTTTCAATCAGGGCTGCACAATAAAGCGCAATTATATCAAAATTGCAATATAGACTAGTGCAATGTCCAAATCGCAGGAGGGCGCATTATTTGTTAAAGGCAAAATATATGTCAAACCAAGTGTACAGACTAACGCAAAAATCTTTGTTTGGTACAGATCCTAGCAAAAATCACACTATAACAATTTTTTATTTCATTTAATCTTAACAGTTTTCAATGAAAATGTTAATAATGAAACAAAAAGGATCATTCCCTCAAATCGTGAATCACATTGCAATCGCAATATCATTCAAAATAATACCAATCGGATCATGCAGCCCTATTTTCTATTGAGATATTTTATTTGTTTGTCAACTGCAATTCCTGTTAAAAGTGTTGCTTTATTTCTATACTTCCTATACTCTAATAACTGCTAGTTTATCCATTTTATTTCTTTTTTTTTGTGTCAGACAAAAGCCAACTAAATTGAATTAAACTAGCTGACCAAACAATCTTGATACAAGGTCCCTTTAGCAGCTGTTGTTGAGCTTCCGATTGAGTCGCCAGATCTTCCTCAGCAGATGAAACATCTACATTTCTGTGAAAACTTAGCAAACTCAACTTGCCGATAAAGATCGTATGATGCAATTGTCTTGTTTCCACGGTTGAGATTCTCATGTGTGATTTTGTCATTTTGTGCTTTCCAGACTCAGGTTTCTGGAATGACGACCAACACGGTGCTGAGAGACCTGCGGCCTGACACCAAGTACAAAGTGACGCTGGTGCCTATTTACCCTGATGTAGAGGGGAAACGTGCATCGGAAAATGGAAAGACAAGTGAGTTTGTCCACAGTAAAACAGCTCACAAAGGCCTTCAGTAAAATGGGTTTAATCCAACCTAAAGCACACTAGGTTTTGCATGACTTCAGATTTTTAAAAGTCGACTCTGATGTTATGAAAGTCAAGTCAACGTCTATAGATGACGTCATAGACATTTATTTTAGTCATTAGCCTAATAAAATTACACGGAAGGAATGCTTTAAATTCAATACCTGTATTTGATCATCCTTTAATATCAACCCTCAAATTGATTTTCTTAAGAGGCTTGCTTTGTTTACCTTAACCTTTCTAGTATTTTGCAACCTGTCCAATTTATCATTGAGTGCTTTTGCAGTGAGCTCAACTACCCGTTTTTCAGTTTGTGTTTCAAAGTTTGCCATAAACCAACACTCACTTCAAAGTTTATTATCCGTTTTTGTTGGCAAAATATGCGTTGGAATTATGCTAAGTCAGTAGATGTCACTGTCCTGTTATTGACACTTGACAACAGACTTGTTAAACCTCCGCCAGGCGTTAAAGCGTTAAGTTACTGTAACTCAAACAGGAAATTGACAACCATGTAATAGTTGTGTTTTGTTGACAGAGGCTCTAGGCGGTGTGAAGAATCTACAGGTTACTGATCCCACCACAAGCTCCTTGAAGGTGCGCTGGGAGCCGGCGGAGGGCAACGTCCGCCAGTATCGCATCTTTTATGTTCCCGCAGCCGGAGGCGCCGAGGACATGGTGAGGCATCAGGTTTTTTGCACGGAAAGAAGGTCAACAAGAGTGTTAGGAGTGTCTGCAGGTTAAGGTGTCAGTCCAAGAACATTTCTAATTTTATACAATTAAACATTTTCTGGTGGAGCCAAAGCACATTAATTAACAACAAAATTGCTAATTTACATGCGTAGTCCCCAGGCAGGTAACAAAATCAGAACATTACATGTAACGGTATGTAATTACAAGTTTACAATGTGGTTGTGTGTGTGTGTGTGTGTGTGTGTGTGTGTGTGTGTGTGTGTGTGTGTGTGTGTGTGTGTGTGTGTGTGTGTGTGTGTGTGTGTGTGTGTGTGTGTGTGTGTGGGCGTGTGTGTGGGCGTGTGTGTGGGCGTGTGTGTGGGCGTGTGTGTGCGTGTGTGCGTGTGTGTGTGTGTGTGTGTGTGTGTGTGTGTGTGTGTGTGTGAGAGCAGGAGCAGGTTTCAGGCGGCACAACCAACACCATACTGAGGAACCTGCTGTCGGACACTGCCTACACTGTGACTGTGGTCCCAGTTTACCCAGAGGGAGAAGGTCTGCGCCAATCTGACAACGGGAAGACACGTAAGTCCTCCACTCTCCTCCCACTGTCTGATTAGACCTCAGTGGATATCTGACAACAGATGGAACTGCTTTCACGCCGCAGATTAAGACACCAATGTAGATTTTGGTGATTACGACAGAAGCCTAACTAGGAATGTAAGAATGGAAGTCGCCCTCCAAAAAAAATCTTGGGCCTTAGAGTTTGGGATCAGAACAGGCTGTGCACCCATTGGACGCTCCCAGAAGACATTTACAGAAGCATCATAAACTGGGTTAAACTGTGCTTACTACATTTAGATGGACATTAAGAAACTCACTATCGTAGCAGCATTAAAACACCTTCTTCTCCTAATTGTAAAGCAACCCACTCAAAAAAATTTAAATACATTTAATTAGTGGGGAAATACATTCTCAGTATTCATCTTTGAAATGTTTTCTCTCGTAAAAGTGAAACATGAAATACTTCCATCAAAGTGGAACATAAATCCAACATTTGGTTGGCTTGTCCAAATGTGTTTTCCAGTGCAGCTAATTCCTCATCCTGTCTATTAGTTACATGATCACAGCCTCTTCTCAGTTCTTTAAAAAGGGTTTCTTTGATGTATTATGTGAAACCGCTTCTTGGCAGTTGACAGATAATTTGGTCCGTGGCCCATTTCTGCAGTCAAGACATTTTCACTCATCAGGGCACAAATTAGATACTCTTGTTATTTACTTTAAGAAAGGACAGGACAAAATCTGGTTGTGGAACGTGAAAGATCAGCACCTGTCCCTCTCTCATTACCATAATTGAGGTGCCCTTGAGCAAGGCCCTTAACCTCCAACCGATCCAGTGGAGCTGCTCAGTGGCCAGCAGATCAGACTGTGGATGTACTGGGCAGCTTCCAGGTATGAATGTGGAACTGTGTGAATGTGATCAGGCCGTTTCTGCAAAAAAAAGTGGCTTCCTCTCAGTGAATCTATCCTGAATAAATAAAAGTTTAAAAAAATCCAGAAAGCCCAGAAGCCGAGCTACAAAACCAGGTTTATAATCTTAAAGCCTTGACTCATTAACCCGATAACCGGCCGCCGGACAGTCTGACGAGGTTGCTGACTCGAGTCTGTTCCATGCCGTCGTAAGGCGAGTATTGCCGGCAGTCAGATTTAGATGACCAATCTGATAGGTGAAGTGCTAACCCGGAAATGAACGTGATATTGACTTTAATGGAAACTTAAGGACTCTGCCACTGTTCCAGAGCTGATCAGCAGCCATTAAGCAACTGGTTGAAATTAGGAGTTAAAGATGCACGATAAACAGCAACTTTTCAATTCCCTTTTTAGAACCTTGCTATGATACCAACATTAAGGCTACAAACAACCCATAATGCAACACTTTCTAAATGTAACAGTGCTGTACATCGCTGTATATTTGGGACAGTTTTTGGCTGTCTAACACAGTTACAAAAATTGAAAGAAGTGGATGTTTAAACCCATGTTTAGCATCTTTAACATTTGTATGTTTGACACCAGCGTTTGCTCATATTGGTTTTTAAAATGACAGCCATGAGAGTAGCCCTCTGCTGAACTTCCTTTTTAACCATCTCCTCCTGCGGTGAGATACAGGTCAAAGGTCACAGTATTATGGAGCAGCTGCCAGGGGCCAGCAGTACAGGACAGAAGAGAAACTTAGCAGTCATTCCTTTTATGGAAATAAATGTCCAAACTTTATGTCTATGTGCCTCCCTGAAGTGAACTTAAATCTGATTATCCTGGACTAAAGCCACTCATTATCTTCAGAATTTATTTAATTTTTAAAATCTTTTTGCAAAGTTTGACAGCACAAACATCTTTATAGTCAAACTGTATCTTCCAGGTGAACCCTCAGTGGAAAAAGTACTGTAATGAGCCAAAACACCTAAATAACCAAAAGTCAGGATGAGGCAATGGAACAAAAAAAGAAGCTCAAGACTTTCATAGTGATTCATGGCAGATAATAAAGCAGAGATATTGTGGAACTTTTAAACTACAGTTGAGAGTCCGGATGGAGTAACGTTCTATGTTTTGGAGGGTTGAGTCGTCTGGGTGGTTTGATGTCCCGTCGTGTGTGTTGGTTTTGTTTTTGCCCAGACGGCGTGCCATGTTCAGACTTTCAAAGTGATTGATGGCAGATAATAAAGCAGAGAGAATGTGGAACTTTTAAACTAACGTTCTGTGTTTTGGAGGGTTGAGGCGTCCGGGTGGTTTGATGTCCCGCTTGTGTTGGTTTTGTTTCTGCCCAGATGACGTGCCATGCTCAGTCAGCAGAAATGCATCCTGGGGTTAAGTAAGTGGGAAGCTGAGCGTGAGGCAAGACTGTGATTCCACAGAGTGCTCCAGCCGAATAAAAACATAAGCCTGAATATTTTCATTTCTCAGGATAATGAGGAGGCTTCATCAACGAATCATCCAGATGTAATGTCTTTGTTTGTAAGTCAGTTTTAAGGAAATTTGTGGACAGTTTATGCTCAAATAGAATTTTTGGTGCTTTATTACAAAAAATGTTGGGGCTCAGTGGTGCCGTGTTCCATCACTTTATTTCTCCGAGATGTTAAAAACTCATTCCCCTTATTCCTTTCAGTGAGATCCCAGTGGACTCATCTGGCCTCCCACTGTGGTAGCCTATGGGTTAGCCATGTTAGGAAACATGATAATTTTGCAGAAATAGTCTTGCTTTTCCAGACCCACCTCCTAAGCGTGATGGAGGAGGATCTGACTACTCCACATAGAAAACGGGAATGGAGGAAAGCATGCTCTGGTTTATTGCCATTTCTTTAAACCAATCACAATCGCCTTGGGCGACTCTAAGCACCCGGAAAAGCCGCAGAGAACTCTAATAGGACAGATAGTCTAGGTAGCTGTCTGGATTTACCCTGCAGAGATCTGAAGAGAAGTTAACTATAGTCCTCATTAATCGACCAGAGTTTAAAATACCAACCCAAAGAAAGCCCAGGGTAACGGATATCCGCCCTAAATGAGTGAAATCTAGCAGATTTTCTGTCGTCAACGAAGTTGTCCTGGAAGTGGAACGTCAAAGATATAGACTACAACCAAAATAACCCTGTACCAATTTATATGGAAACTTCTCCAGTCAAACGATACGTGCATTTAATTGTTTTTGTTCCCAGATCGAGAAGAATATTACTATTTTGCTATTACTATTATGGTTTTGTTTGCAGCCAGTCATTGCTAGCATTCCTCAATTTAACGCAACATGTGATTGGCCCACTACCGCAGCGCCTGCAACCCATACAGTCTGTGGTTTGGGAAAGTTGAGAGCATTTAAACACTTTCAAAATGTATCTGATGGTGGCATTTTACACAACTGAATGCTTCCATTATCATGACGGGTATCAGTGAAGTAGACAAAATGGAACAGTATCAAATTAAGTACTCTATTGATGTCGGTATCACTTTAAGATTACACAAGAACTCTTCTCCAGTACACCACACTTTATCCACCTAAAGATTTTTGGCAAACTTCTCTGTAAAGGACGGTGTCTGAGGATGTTTCTGGCTTCCCTGTATACGTTTTGGTGAATAAAGCACATAATTTCTCTTGGTCTGCCACCAACACACCACAGTAAAACCCTTGCATATTTTGAAAGCAGTGCTTTTTCCGTGTTTGAATGCCTGCAGAAATTATCACCACTTGCTAAATGCAGATTTGTCATTTATTTATTTAAAAAAGTTTTTATTGCTTTAATGAAACCTTAACTTATACAGAATGACATTGAGGACTAATGAGTAGAACTTGTTAAAAGTCACAGGTTTTGGCCGCAGCGAGAGATAAACCAGTAATGTCTGTTGACATGCTAAGAGACATCTCCATCACAGCCGTGACATAGCTGCCCTCTTTGCGAGTCTGTCTGTCAATGAATATGAACTTCTGTGTGATGTTAATTGTCTTTTATTACCAGTATCTCAGTCCAGTTTTCACGTTTCCGTCACAGGATGAATTTGTCACAAATTGTCTGGACAAAAACAGTATTTTAATATGTGGTGAGAAATTGTGTTTACTGCTATAAAACGATTAATGACGCTAAATTACAACAAGATTACCTAACCTCTATGAAGGATAGAAGTTAATTTTGTCCTTGAATGATAGAAGTAAAACGGTCTGTATTTCAAAGGTATTAAATAGCAATTTCTTAACTGTGGTTATACATTAGGAATTTTAAATCTACCCACTGCATCTAGTTTTATTTTATTGGGTAAGGCTCCAAATACCATGGGGATATGCACATCTGGTTTGGTTTAAAAAAGGAACTTAAGGGCTTTTGCATAAACCCCAAACTGTGCTACTTCTCTCTACACCTTCAGACACTATAAAATGACTCTCCTGCAGTAGACTTCTGCTGCACTCAGCATTTGAGTTCAACTCAAAGGTTGACTGTGATGCATTGTCTCCCACTGCAAATACAATTTATTCTTCCATTAAATGTTTTTTTTTCTTGATAAAAGCCAGAGGTTTTGTAAGTTATTTTGACAAAATGTCAGCTTGTTTTAATCCTAAACTTTAACTGTGCACAAAAGACAGTGACGGATTTTTTTTTTAATGAACTAAAAAGTTCACATGGGTTCTGACATTTTGTAAAAGGTTTGAATTATTCAGTTTCACATTGGTTCTGTAGCTTTTTAAAATTGCAACTGGAAAACTATTTAAAAAAAAAAGTTTTTGTTTAGCACTACTTACTAACAGGAACATTTTCAGGAATGTAATCACTTGTGTTTGTAAATCCATCAGCATTAGCCGTCATTTTCTGGGTCCTTAAATGGGACGCACTTGGAACGAACCCTTCATTTTGAGGTTTGGTTGCTAAGTGAAGAAAGTCAACACTCACCCTGCCTCAATTCACTTTCTCTCAACCTTTGTGACCTCACAGTCCCACGCACGCCACCCAGGAACATCCAGGTGTACAACCCCAGCCCCAACAGCCTGAACGTGCGCTGGGAGCCCGCATCAGGCCAGGTTCAGCAGTACAGGGTGGCGTATTCCACCCTGGACGGAGCAAGACCCTCTGAGTCGGTGAGTAACTTGGCAAAGAGGAAATACATTACATATAATACAATTATCTCATCCCCCAACAGTTCTTGTCTTGCTTGTTTTAAGATAAAGAAGATATCATGACAGATAGGGCTGCGACTAATGATTCTTTTCATTATCATTTATATTATTACCAATTTCATTATCAGCTATCATTCATTATCTTTAAATAACAAAATATACTATTCAATTCTTTATTTAGTCTATAAAATACCTAAAACATAATGAATGTCCTTGAGCCCAAGGTGACATCTTCAGATGGCCCGTTTTGTCCAAACAACAGTAAAAATCCCGAAGAGATTCAATTTCCAGTGAACTACTTTAGATGGATTTTAGCAAAGGTTTGGACTCAAGTCAGACTTGAGTTAGGGGCCCAGTCACTTTAGATTTGACTAAATAAAAAAAAAATCATAACTCATGACTTCACCTGGACTTTAGCCTTTTGACTTAATGTCTTCCCAAAGTTAAAGTGTGCAGCAAATGAATTCTTCTTTTCATAGAAAATAGATACACTTCAAATGAATCTGATAGCAGCCAATCACTTCCAATCAATCTGATGACACATAACACATACTGGAGCAGAAGGTGAAAGGGCAAACCATCATACAAACTGATATAACTTCAGATTATCACATTCAGATGTTCTAACTGTGTAGATGATTTGGTGAAAGGTACATGACTTGTTGAAGACACAAAACACAAAGTTTACGACCTGGACTTGTACTTGACGGAGATATTCACTGACTTTGACTTGTTAACTTTGACATAGATTTTGACCAGGGGCTTGTGGGCCCTGACTTGGGGCTATACGTGAAGGACTTGATTTGGATGTTTTAGTCTTGACTAGGTTCTTGGCCTTTTTGGTCTTGAATTGGTTCTTGACTTTGTTCATGACTTGGTACTTGAATTGCAACTTGATGGGCCTGACTTGGGACTTGTATGACTTGTACGTCTTGACTAGGTTCTTGGTCTTTTGGGACTTGACTTTGTTCTTGACATGGGACGTTTTGGCTTTAACATTGTTCTTGGATGAGGACTAGTTGGACCTGACTTAAGACTATAACTTGTAGGACTTTTTCCCACCTAGGGATTTTTTTTTCAAAATGTACAGCTATCCATCTGATTAATTCAGTGAAACGTACGGTCAGACCTTTCACCGGGTCGGCATATTTCATGTAAACTAAAATTGTCTGTTTTGGACGTTCCTGTTACTAAGTTTCACTAAGTGTTTGCGTTGATGTTGCACAGATGTTTGAGCAGCAGTTATTAGAGTGATGCCTTTAAAAATGGGAATCCTGACTTGTCAGCTTTTTGTATTTCTCCATCAGCACTGATTTCATGCACCAGTGCAAATATCTGGATCCCGTGAAGACAAAAGGGGGCTTTATTTCCCCAGAAAGAGTCTGAACTCAATGACTGAAGTTTGGAAATGTTGCACAGCGTACACATCTGTGGCTGACATCAGTGCAAGCTCGTATGGTGGATATTTTGGGGCCATAAGGCTGTAATGCAATTTGGCCGTTCTGATGATAAGGATCTGCTTAGATGATGATTACTGTACAGTTTATTCTCCTCCGTACTGACCACTCTGAGTAGTTTATTATTCCTTTTAGTCACTACTTCTTGTATGTATTTCCACTTTTGTTGTATTGTATTTAAATTAACTTTAATTTTGTTTTTGTCTGAGAGGAAGTTGGTTTGACAGAGACACAGAGAAGACACAAAGATGAGCTCAAGAATATAAAGATTAAACTCTTAATGACAACTTCAGTATGATTCGGTTCAAACTGGCCTGATTTTACATCCCACATTTAGAAGCTGCTGTGAGCATATTAATCAACAGGGGAATTACTTTACTTTACTTTACTGCTAAGAGACAATGCTCCTTTGAAGAGACAATTCCAGGTTGGTATTGTTGGTTGAGTTAAACTTAAGTGGGCTCAGCCAACAAAAGAGATGTCAGAGTAGTAGATTCAGCACTTTATGGATTAAACTATGTGGGAACCCTGTGTAGCATTCAAGCGCTAGTATTGGGTAGGCGTTAATGCTCGTGCAAGGTACCAGAACCACATATGTTCAGGTCCTATCCCCTGACCAATGGGCTATTCTGACCTTAAACACTGGAGATCATGCCTAACCTCAACTAATCGGGTTGCCATGCGTTGTGGGATTTTTAATAACGTGTCATCTGGGCTAACTAGCAAACCTTATCAGGGTTAGATAACATTTAAAAGGTATCAGCAAAGCACTATATGCTTTATAGTACAATCCTTATGTTTTATTATTATGCTGACATCAAATGATATTGTATTTTCCTGGGAAGTCAAGTTCACAATATGCACGACATTCAAGTGGTTTACATAACTTGTAAGTACACTATTGCTATGTGACCGACAATATTAATAGAGAACAACTTGTTCTGTTTTAAAACAAATTGTGTGAATTAGGAAAGCTTAGAAAACAAAAAGTCATCAGTGAAAATACTTTTCTTTTTGATAGGATCTTAGAGCTGTCAAAATGTTTGTACATACAAATACATGAATACCTTCTCAGTGGATCATTAAAGTCGACTTTGAAACAGTCAACACATTACCTCGTTAAAGCCCATTAATTACCCAGAAGAACTGAGATTCTTTGGCTCCATTTATTCACCGAGATTTACCTCAATCAGTGAGCTACATCTCAACCCTCAAAAACAGCTCTGCCTTTAGGAAATGACTAAAGACCTCCGGTCCTAACGTCATTCATCATGTTTAAAAAGGACAACAGACAATCCATTTGCATTACTGTGGAGTTAACTGGAGGGATTTGAGACCATTCCAGCAGGCGTATGTATGCTTCCATTTGTGGGCTCTTGACTCAACACCACCATCACTGAGAAACCCATTTCATGGTTGGGTGTGCCAAAAGCTTTGGGTCCAAAACCCTCTGACATATTTGCTTTAACCAAAACAAAAGCTGTGGATGAGGGTGGACTCGAGTTCAGCCGATATATTTCCCATGATAATATATTTCCCATAACATCTCCGATTTTCATAGCCAACAAACAAGGACGAATGTTCTGATAATCCCAGTGACAACAGGCAATCTGCAGTTATCCCTGTTGTTGGAAAACACGTTGAGCTACATGTCTGAACCTGCTCTAAGTCGCTGACAGACCCCAAGCTCTCCAGCCGCTTCCTAGCACAAACTGTTTATCCGTTAGTCCACTTACTAAATGAATGATATGTTTGCCGTCTAACCTCCCAGGCCTTTGTTAGTGTTTCAGAAAAAACTCTGGCAGCAGAAAGGGATGAGCAGTGAGGTCATTATGTACATAACCACTGCCAGATCTTTATGTAATGCATGAAGAGGCTGATTAGAATAGGCAAAGCCTTCCCGTTTTGGCTGTCATGATGATGATGACGTCTGTATATTCTTTTGAACCTTGGGTTTCTTTTCCACAAAGGTCCTGGTTTCAGGAAATATCCACAATGCCTTCCTGGACAACCTGATCCCAGATACTCCTTATTCGGTCAGTGTCACGGCTCTGTACGCCGACGGAGAGGGATCAGCAGTCAAAGACAAAGGCAGAACACGTAAGTACAATCTCACTTGCTGACACTGTGTATGACCAAGTGACCATGCTGGCCATTGTGAACATCCACATTGACTCACATGCATAAATGCGTAAGAAAACAACTCTTTTTATGAGAGGCAGCTTATGATTCTTTGTTATGTTAAAACTATTTAATTTTATTTGGAGGTGGTCATAAAACAAACAACTTCTACAAAGACCAAACAGGACCAAAAGAAGCCTACTTCACCCTAAAGATGCATATTGTTTATGTGTATTGACATTGTATATGAATTACTCAGATTTGCCTTGAATTTATAAGGAAAACTTTGTTTTTGTCGCATGCCTCCACTGCCAAAAAAGAATCAAAAAATGGAGAAAAGTCTTGATGAATTGAAGCAATAGGCCACATTTAACAAAAGCAAAACTGCATGATCCAACTGATGTTTTGATATGGTTTTGCTGTCCGCTCTGTACACATTAAGTGTGTACAGTTGTTGCACAAGGTAACTCAATGTGGTTTTGCTGCAGTGCCTCGCGCTGGTCCCAGGAACATGCGTGTGTTTGATGCCACCACCAGCACCCTCACCATCGGCTGGGACCACGCAGAGGGTCCCGTGAGCCAGTACAGGATCGCCTATGCGCCCATGACCGGCGACCCAATCACTGAGTTTGTAAGTACTGACTTTGGTGGATCTGATTTAAAAAAACTAAAGCTTTAAAACACCACGATAAAGTCACACAATAACAATAACTAACTAACCATTCAAGGTCTTTTCTTTTCTTTTTTTTTAAATGTGTTGATTTTCTTTAGAACTTCACGTCTCCATACAAGTACAAATCATAAAACAGAGTGACTGAAAAGGGATGGGATAATGGACAACAACTTAGAGTTTAGACAAGAGTGCAGAAAAAAAATGGCAAAAAAAAAAAGGTTTTGCACGATTATGCATAAAATAATTAGACAAAGCACATATGGGCTGTTGATCTACTTTATCACATTACATCTGACCGCTTCTCGTTTCATGTTCTTAGAAGCCAATTTTCCACCTTGAAACATGACTGAGCCTCTGACATGGAAGATTACTGTGAGAAAAGGTGACTTTCATGACAGTTACGGAAACATTTTGGGAGGGCTTGCTCTGTTTGTTTGGAATTTATTGAGAACGTCAACAGAAGTGACCATGCAGGAGCTCATGGTGAACCTTTAAGAAGCAGATATAGACAAGATATTGATATTGTTAAGACAAAGAAAATACAAAATCTCAAGGCTTATTCCATTAACTCTGGCCTGTACGTTCCAGCAATGATGAGAGATTAATTTCAGGTTATGACTTTTTTATTTTATTTTGGATAAACTCTTCATACACTCTCGCCATCCACCTCTCACCGTGATGTTTCATGCAAAGTATGGGATGAAGTCATATCTCAGGATTCCCTTGGCCCACTCAGGTTATAAATCACCGATTAGTGAGACTAATTACAGGCCCTGTTAAACAAACGCGACTGCAATTTGGGCCGTAATGACGTTATTAATAGTTATAACTAACGAGTTGGACTGGCGGGGGAGTGCGGAGACGGCCCAGCTGTGCTCCCCCTCCACTTGTTAGCAAAACACCTGTTCTGTATGAGTCATCAACTGCAGCTGAGGGACAGAGATGAGAGGATTTCTGCAGACAGGGACTGACGTGGGGAACTTCTAACCATTTATAACTGCATGCAATTATTACAATTTAGCATCTGTGGCTAATATAGAAAATTTGTGTTTGAACACAGCTTCCAAAAGCCAATTGCCAACAGCAATTGTCTGCTTCAGGACGGAAAACAATTCCTTCCTGTCATTTAGAGATTAATCTGCTGAAGGAATGAAAAAGTGTTTTCAAGGCCTGGAAACTAAAATAATGAAAATAATATTAACAATAATAATCTTTATTTATAGAGCACTTTTCAAGTTACAATTTGTTTCCCACAACAAACAAAACAAGCCAGTTATGAAAACATCAGGTTTAAAAAATATTCATAAAACAGAGTGCAAGTCAACATATTCAACATTTCATAACACTTACAACTCTCAACTCTCTAATAATCTAATGCCTTCATGTATAACTATAAGGGGATGTTTAGAGGCATTTATGCAGTACAGGTAGATTTGAATACATGTCTTGGCTGAATGGGGCAGGAACTCATAGCAATGTTTAACCAGTATTCAAAGTACGAGGGGACCCAGATAAGAAGTACAGAGTTCTTGCACACTGAAATGTCTTAAGGACAGATGTGTGTGAGTCAATATCTTGACCTGACTTTATTTTCTGACATTTAGTTTTTTTTGTGGTTAAAATCTAAAAGCCCTCTATTTGCCATTTGACCAAGAAACACCAAAAGAAATACTTAAATGAATTGTCTTTGAAGAAAATCAAATTAACAAAAACAAATTGCAAAAGAGATGTGATGCAGATGTCAGTGGACAATAAGACAACAAAGGTAACACATGCAGGCCTGTCCACGAGGTCTAAGGGCTCTTCTCATGTCTCTATGGCTGAATCTCATCACCCTTACTTGATAGCTCCTTGACTTCTCGGTCCTCGGCTTAACCAGAAGTTGTTCTGTCTCTCCTCGGTGGGAGGGACTACGATGGGAGGAAGGGAGGCAAGTGGAGGCTTTGAGGAGGCAATTTAAGTGCTATGGGACGTACCTTTACCTGCATCACAACATGCTTTAAGAAACGACCTCCCTGTTACTCAGGATTCTCTGGATTTAAAAACACTCATTGTTGCTTCACTGTTTGAAACCTCTGACTCTTTGGTGTCTTGATCCTCAGACTGTGGTTCCAGGGAACAGAAACAATGCCATGCTGCAGAATCTCTTCCCTGACACCCCATACAACATCACTGTGGAGGCCATCTATGCCGAAGGTCCCGGGGGGTCCCTTAATGGAAATGGTCGTACAGGTGAGGCAGCCAGATTAGTGGCACAGATTCAGGATTTTCAGAAATGACAAAAGAAGCTCTGCTCCCAGTGTATGCAAATGGTCATGTGATGCGTTGTCAGACGTGTTAATTTGAAAATTAAGTAGTGTAGATGTAATCTGAGACCCAGCACATAATCACTGTTGTTTAGTGCTTAAAATATGAGAAAAAAGGCTGTGTAGACACTTTTGTTGACAAACTTTTTGTTTTGTTTGCAAGAGAAGAAAGACTCTTATGTAGACAAGCCTTAACTAGTTTTGCAGTGGCTGATTTAAATGAACAGCAGGTTTTTCAACACGTCTGCAGTCTTTGGTCTTTAACAAGCTCCTGGAGAAGGTGATAATGTGTTGAAAGTTACAGATTCCAACCTTACAGTAACACAACAAAGGCTCCATACTGTGTACTATTGTTGGGGAGCATAAAAGGTTTAACTAGCTTCCAGTCAAACAGAAAAAATCACCAATTTAGTTGGACTTTTACTGTTGTGGCCTCCATCAATTTTAAGTGACCTAAAGTCACTGCAAAACAAAAAGTCACAAGGTATTGAAAGAAACATCTTGATCTGCTCCTGCAGCAAATCCACTTCTCCACCATCAATCTGTAGCACTGCTAATAGATCACAAACAGACTACTTCCAGTGGAGCTCTGGAGCTATGAGGAGGTGATTGGGCATCTCAGAAGTAGAGTTTTTAAGTTTAGTGATACACAGAGCATGTGAGCAAGCGGGAGGATTTTAAATAGAACGCAAAGTTTTTAAATCTTGGAGCATTGCCTAATCTTCCCACTCCCGCATCACTCACACCACAAGTTTGTAGCCTGCAAGAGCCCGTCTGTGTATTACTGCAGCAGAGAACAGGCAGATGATCGCCGCCCACCCTCCCTCTCCTGGTAGAGCTCGGGGCTTGAAGGTTCATCTGATAAATACAACTCAGTTTTTATTCTTTTTGTGGAGAGAGAGATGAGTGACACTGAGCGAAGCAGTAGGGAGCAGCTTTGATTATCTTTATTGTGACTGTTATTGCCAGTGTGCATCACACCCCCAACCGGCACCGTCAGACACCGTCTACCAAGAGCCAGGGTCTGTCTGTGGTTTCACCCTAAAAGGGAGTTTTTTCTATGCCACTATCGCACTAAATGCTTGCTCTTGGAGGAATTATTGGAATTTTTGGGGCTTTGTAAATTATAGAGTGTGGTCTAGACCTACTCTATCTGTATAGTGTCTCGAGATAACTTTTGTTATGATTTGATACTATAAATAACATGAAATTGAATTTAATTTGATCTGTGGAATGTAGGAAACAAACCGCTTTCAAACTTTTAAGAGGAAAGAATTTCATCCTAAAAGTGTCTGAGACAAACTCCTGTCAGACACCAAACACGACGAGGACCACAAAAGCGTCACGTTAAATAGTTTAATAAAGGGTTGGGGGTATGGGAGTTTCAGAGGTACCGGGAAATCCAAAAATCAGCATATGTGTAGATCCCCAGTAGAGAGCAGGAGCTGGATGATCCGAGAAGTCCGGAGCAGGAGAACACGGAAGCAATTGAGTCAAAAGGCTTTTCCCAAAACAGGCAGGTAACCGGTACTGGTAGCAGACGATCTGACAACGGAGGACTGAAAAACAAGGCATTATATACAGGACATGATGAGTGGTGAATGCAGTGCAGCTGGTAGGTAACGAGGGTGAGGCAGAGCAGAGCAGAAACAGGTGGAAGTCATCAAACTCCAATCAGCGTGTTACCAGGCAGAGAGAGGGCTCATGACAACTCCTCTCCAGTCTGCTTTTCAAATTTTTTCTATAAAATTGAAAGTAGTTAGAAGTTAGTCCTCTCAGTTTGTATTGCTGCGTTCACAGTCTGCTGCAGGAATTCAACCTGCGAACGTTGTGTCAAGGCTCTCTCTCTCTGATCCGCCTGCTGCTGATGCAACAGTTAAGTTAAACACACCGACAGCTCACAGCTCTACGGGCCACCGGTGCTGCAGACATACATTAGTCAACAGTGCCAACAAGTGTTAGTGCGAGGGGATCCGACCACTGGGATCTCACATGAGCCAAACTGTGGGAGCAGTAGCATTAGCACAATAAACAATACAGAATGGAAGAAAGTGTGCCAGGCACTTTCAGGTGTCGCTCCAAGTCAGAACTCAAAGGCTCAAAGACCCAAATATAAACACATGTATTAAATGTAAGGGATTTTATTAACAGAGGGACATGAATCAGCAGTGATTCAATACAGATCTCTAGTCTTTGATATTTTGGTAATATTGATGAGTTCCAGACAATTACTTTTTATATAATATAACTCCTGTTTTCTGAAATTAAGTTATATTGTGAATAAAACAAGCAATTTACATTCAAAATGTAAGATATTTCATTGAAATCCTATGAAAAAAAACAAGTGACAATACATCAACAGGCAACTGATTTTTAACACTTGTACTGTTTGCAAGATCATTTTTTTTTATTTCTGACAGGTAGAACTCATAAAACATCTCAAGATTAATTTGACTTCCATGTAACTCACATAATGTGGAAACTGAGATGCACACGTGTTGTTTCCTCAGCCTGCGTGTTTCACACGTGTCTCTTCTTTGTCGCAGTTGGCCTGTTGAGTCCCAGGAACCTCCGTGTCTCAGATGAGTGGTACACCAGATTCAGGGTGGCCTGGGACCCAGTGGCGGCTCCGGTACAGGGATACAAACTCATCTACACTCCTGCAGGTGAGACTATATGTCACATCCACACAGTCTACACACACATCTCACTGCTCTCGGCTGTTTAAAGATTAGGATGAAGGTGGATTGAGGATTGAGGATTGAGGCAAGGGGTTCCACCCTTTTTGTCTGTTTACCTTTTCAAGCAAAGCATATGTTGGTTGTGTATGTTGATGAACTATTAGCAGATTGTTTAATTGTAATATGTTAGCATCCTGCTAATGCACATTAACACCTTATTATATGCATTTAAGTTGTTGTTACCTTTTTGATTTATTATCTTGTTTTTGTGTTGCTATCTTGTTTCTACCTTCTTATCTTGCTTTTATCTTGTTCACTATTATCACTCCCGTTCTCCCGTTCATCAGAGGTTTGAAATTTCTTTTTGAGTTGAAGATGGATCTGTTGACAAGCAAGCTCAGTAGCTCTCAGGATGTACTCCATACTTTTCTCTTCTGTGTTGGCTCAATGTCTAAGCTTAAAGACCGCATGCTACTCAGGAAAATGCTAAGAAATAGACCATAAAGTGTGATTGTTTCACTCAGATTGTGAAAAATTTGTTCTTGAACGGGTTGATGTTGAACTTGGCTTCTTTCCCAAACTGCAAAATGCTTCCCAGCTAGTTGTGATTGTTCTGCAGTTCAGTGACGGTAATTATTCATGATTCAGTCTTGCACAGTCTAATCCCTCCTTATAATTATTTAATTTGTTGTCTTTCCAGGCACAGACCAGACCATTGATTTCTTTGTGGGTGATGTGACCTCATACACTCTGCACAACCTGCTACCTGGAACCACCTACGATCTTAAAGTGGTGGCTCAGTACACCAGCGGCATGAGTGCCCCGCTCCCAGGACAGGGAACAACACGTACGTACAGTAACTGTGTGGCGAAAAAGATCCTTCTATTGATAAATGTTTCTCCTGTAACTTTAACAGAAAATAGTTACGTTTTATGTATTTACATACATTACATAACAGCGTTCCAGGTATTTTGTTACTACACAAGCCCGCCTTTTGGATACGTTTGATTGGTTGAATTGTGAATTTCTATCCTCTGCAGTCTACCTGAACGTGACCAACATTGAAACTTTCAATGTCGACCACGACAAGTTCTGCATCAAATGGACTGCTCACAGAGCAGCCACGTCGTACCGCATCAAACTCAACCCTGCCGACCGTAAGTGTCCTCCATTTACACTACATCCCATACACAATGTTGTTTTAGGACCATTTGTTAATGCCTTCTTACTGCCACAACCAAACAATTTGGCTCAACCTTGTGACCAGCAACAATAAAAAGCCAGAGGATTCGTTTTTAAGTTAAATTGTTTCTTGCCAAACTTGCTACTTACTTTTACCATTCAGATTGGTTTTCTGTTGCTTTTTTTCTTTCTTTTCTTTTGAGGTCTGGTAGTACAATTTTTGCTGCTTTTTTTTCTAAGTTTACACGCTGTTTTGATAGTTTAGGGGAGATACTTCTGTAGTTTTTGGATTTTTTTCACAGTTCCAGCCATTGATTTCCATTGATTTCTATATTATCATTTAACAGACTCTTTACAGCGGGCAAATCATTACTTTTGAGAAATTTTAACCAACAAATGTTTTTTTGCATTTTTATTTCTTAAAGACTTTTAAGGAGGATTAAAAGATCATCAAAATTGTGGCTGATTCATTTCTATTTAACGGTGCTTTTCTTCCACTTACAATAAGTTACAGGAGAGAAAACCTGCATAGCCACAACAGATTTTGTTCTCATTAACAGATCTCACAAATAATTTCATACTAAACGAGATAAAACAACGCGTTGCTATGACCCTACTGATACCACTACCTGCTACAGCTGCTTTAGATTCATGTGTGCACCTGATGGCGATTGTATGGTCCACTTTAACACTCAGATCCTGATCGGAGGTGACTTGTTTTAGGTGATGCATGCAGAAATGTGTGCAATAAGACTCCCAGCAGATGTTTTGAGGGCACATCTCCAGATGATGTCACCCCTGTGGCTGTGGTTGCTATAGTAGTTGCGTACAGATCCTTCACAGCATTCAGCTATGTTGACTGTTGGGATGGCATCTAGACTTTTCCTCTCGGCGACTGTTTATCTTTTGACCTCCTCCTTGTGATTATTACTCGAAGCAGAATGCAGAAAGTTCTGGCGGAGATTGAAAGCGTCCGACCACCAAGCTTTAATTGTGTTTCTGTCTGCTAAGATTACATCCTTTTCAATAACTAGAGGGTCTTTGAATTCATCTGGTATGTATTCGCACATGGACACGGGTTAGCAGTTAAAGAGAAAGGAAAACCTGAGGAGGGAGCATCCATATTTAAATATCTATATGGTAGTCATTAGCTATTTAGGCTGCTATGACGGGTTGCCAGAACAAATATGGGCCTGCTAGCGTGAGACAGATGATAGCTGTAACCACTACCAGAAGATCAGAAATCCTCTGCCTGAGAATCCGTCCCAGTGAGAGGCAGCACACGGTGCTTTTAGGTCATTAAATCAGTCAACTGTTTCTTCTCAAGTGGAAACGCAAACAATGGTTCAGAGTTGGTCGTGAGAAGCAGAAAAACTGTGCGGCTACGGGTCTTTTCCGCTCATATTTTCTTCAAATTTCAAAAGTATGGAAGCCCCTTTCCACCAGTAAGAGAGGAGGATAGGATAAAAAAGTCTTGTGATTGAACAAAAAAGATCCTTTAAGTCATTGTGAGAAACTTTAAAAAATACACATTATATAATAAGATATCTCAAAATAATGAGTTAATATTTGAAAATCATAATTTTGTCTCTAAAATGATGAGGTATATCTAAACTTAATAGGTATTATCTCAAAATAATGACTCAGTATTTGAAAATAATGAGTTAGTGTCTGACATTAATGACTTAGTATTTCAAAATATTGACTCAAATATCTTAAAAATAAGTTTTGCATTATTTTGAGATTAAAAGACACTAACTTATTATTTCCAGTTTCACAAAATGATTAACAGGATCTTTTTTTTATCATGTTGGCGGAAATGGGCTTCCATAAAAAAAGCCTTCAAAACTAGTTAGAAGAAGAAGATGTGGCTGCCAGCTTAAAAGAATTCAAATATCCAGCTGAAATATTTCAGTGATTATATTTTGTCCACATCACTCTTGAACAAATCTGCTTGTGTAGGCTATCTTGATAAATGAGGGCCACTGTTTTGGAGTAGATCTGAGCGAGAGGCATGTGTGTTTTCCCAGAACAATTTATATTAGGCGACTTCAATCAAAACTTGTTGATATAACTGAGCTCATTCTGAAAATATTACATCACCGGAGACGCTGGATTCTGCCATTTGACAGAGAACGAGGAAATCCTTCTAACTTAAGAGTTGTTGTGTCACGCCCAAAACACTGAAAAGCAGCAATCATCAACCATGGCAGCTGCCTCTGCAATAAACATGATTTGTTTGCTTGTGTTTTCTAGAACGTGCAGTGTAAATAGGAAACCTTATTATCAATAAATCACTGCCCAGACGTACACACATGTAAACATTTCAGTGGAAAGGTCAAGGACCACAGAAACAGAAAAATGCTGTAAAATAAAAAAACATTTTGTCAGCCTGAAGTTGCCAACATTATATTCCAGCGGGCCAGTTATTCTTAAAAACCAGAAGTGTAAGCACCTGGGGAAGTAATCTTTGAGTCATAATAATACATAATAATGTAATTATCATTAATGCTATCACATCCCAGGAGATACATACAATGAATAATTATTGGAGTAGTTTTCAGCACTTAAATTAATCTTTCATGATGATTCAGATCTGAAAAATGGTATAAAACCCACTGGGTGTGGTTTACAAGGCTGGAACTGCGATTTTTCAGCCATCCAGTACGAACTCTGGAGCTTTTCTGCCTCGCAGTGTCCTGCCCTCTGTTACTTAGTGGCTACAGTTACCGTACAGACAGACAAACTTTCCTTTGAGTGTCTTCAATGTGATCGATGAGTTCCATGAAAATGTTTTAATAATCAAAAAAATATCCACTAATGTGTTACATGTTTTAATACACATTCTGCCACTTGATGTAAGATAAGAATATACTGGCGCTGCAGTAATTAAACAGACGGGGGGGGGGGGGGGGGGGGGGGGGGGGGGGGGCATGTCTGTTTATCCCATGGATGTATAAAACTTGGATACAGTGTTTGACAGAGTTGCTCAGTGGTGCTTGAAGATGATTGGCAGTGCTTCAGCACTGTGCAACCCATAGATCAGACGCACTAGAAACTCCCGCCGGCCGAGCCGGCTACTTCCAAGCTAAGCGCTCCACTAACTTGAATGGGAATGGAATAATTTAATCGTGCAGTTTTTCTCGCCTTTCCCAATGTTATCGTACCTAATGGTCTAACATATTCTGATAGTGGAACAAGTCAAACGCTCAGAAAGACATATCCACTGATTTACAGACGTCTCTTCAAATTGGCGTTAAGTCCGAGCGCCCTTCGGGGGGCCTGTTTTATCCCACCAAAATTATTAACATTGCTTGTTCAAAGACGGTTTCTGACTCTGGCAAGACTTACCACTTTCAAAGTTTAAGATAACAGTTTAACGAAAGACCTGAGAGTGAAGGGTCTTTCCAATTAACCGTCTTTCACTTCCTTGACAAGAGGGTTGTGAAAACACTTGACAAATCTCCATTTGTGAGGGGTGATGCAAAATATTTATTAAGCATTGAGTGCAATTTAATTCAGAATGTTCCAGTTATTCTGACTTTGATATATGTATAAGATCTGACCCTGATGATTGGTGGAACACAAATCTTCCCTTTCTCCTGCAGCCTCCAGTAGAGGACAACATGAGATCACCATTCCCGCCGGTCTGCCTCAGTACTGCTTTGATGGACTCTCTCCTGATGCTCTATACCACGCCACGGTCTTCGTTCAGACCCCAAACCTGGAGGGTCCAGGAGTCAGCACTAAAGAGAGAACATGTAAGTTTTGCATTTGGATGTAACTCTTCAGAATGGAGGTTTTTGATCTTTTCTACAGACCTTTCTCAAGGAACCTTTAAAAGAAATGTTTGTAGCTAAACACACGTCTGCTGAATTGAAGGATAAGCTACAGTATGCAAATCTGAAATTTGACATAACTTGCTGGTGCTGTGTTTTCTGCCATCACACTCATTAGACCTACTTGATCAATTACTTCACTTAAAACTCAATGAGTGAAGTGAATGTAGTTTAAACAGCTTCTGAAATAACTACACATGTCTATGTTTTAACATAAAAATGCAAACCCAAATTGCAGAGTTTTTTTTTACTTGGACACTGGACATATTTGAGATCAGAATCAGAAAATAAAAGTAAAATGTATTACCAAGTATGTAAGACTTTGAAATGGGCCTCGGTGGTTGGTGTGTACATAAAGAAACATATTAAACATTAATATGAAATTAACGTTACATACACAAACAAATATAAGTAAAATAGCTGTTTAACAAAAAAAAAAGAAGCAGAATTGTTTAGTGCGGATATTATAAAACACATGTGATGGTTAAACGTTTTCAGATGCTGCCAGACTGCAGTGACATGGTTGTGTAGCCTTCACATCAGCAACAGAAAAAAGCACAAAGACAAGCCCGTGGAATGCTCATCGCCTTAAATTTGTAAACAAAAAACACGTATGTAGTGACGAGCTCCACGTCCGGTCAGAATGTGAACTGTAAAGTGTCTGAGATTCAAACACTCTGTGTTATCCAAACACTTGATTCACATCATGTTACTTCAGCGATCCAAAACAATGACTTCACCGTGTTTACTGTTCTGTATTTATTACAAATATGTTGATGGCAGTTTGTAACGTGTTTTGTTTTTCTCACAGTGGTGAAGCCGACTCCAGTTCCAACGCTCCCACCAGCCCCAACAGCTCCACCCACCATCCCCCCAGGATGGGCAGGTTAGTGTCCAAAGGCAGCCAGACTCTTTTGTGTGGGTAAACACAGATCTACAGGTAATGCCGCCATTCATCTGCATGAGGGGGAATGCAGAGCTGTGGAATCTGCAGACTTTCCCTTACAGTCTGCAGATTTCCAACCACCTCTCTGTGCTGCCTTACATGATAGTCAGCTTTGGTTGACAAGGTATTTCCAAACACTGAACTAAAGACATTTTTAGGAAACCCAAATGTTCCAGTTTTAACATTTTGGCTAAAGTGATGATACTTTTCAGTGTTGATTATTCTGTTAATCATTTTCCGGATCAATATATAAGTTGTTTGGTCTATAAAATGTCAGAAAATTGTGCTTTGTGCACAGCTCAAAAGATATTGAGTTTACTGTCACAGGGAACAGAAGACACTAACAAATATTCACACATAACAAGATGGAATCAAAGAATATTGACTTTTTCATAACAAATGACTCAAAGCGATTTATTGATTATCAAAATAGTTGATGATTAATTTAACAGTTTGCAACTAATCAGCTTTGCAGCTCTTATGAAAATAACCATTAGTCGCTTTTCTAATTCACTGTTGATGATATATCAAATTTCAATTGACTCTTTACAGATCAGATTTTGTAAAAGGTTTGCAGCTGTTTGTAAAAGACAGTTAAACATCTTCCTAGGACTCTGTGATGCTGTGCCACATTCAGAAACAGCAGGTCCGACATAGCCGCTCTCCCATAAACCTCTTTGTGTACAACCCTGGTAATTTGGCCTGGGCGATGCCTTGAGCGCCGACTCCTTCTGTAACTGACTCATTCCAGTGTGTGATGCCATATTCTCTGCTGGTGATTGTGATGGTGCCCTTCAGCCTGGCCGGCTTCTACTTCTAAAGCTCCACGTTGACTTGTTTTTCTTGCCTCAGTTTGCAGAGGTGCCAAAGCAGATGTGGTGTTCCTCATCGACGGCTCCTGGAGTATCGGAGAGGAAAGCTTCACCAAAGTCGTGCACTTTGTCTCCGGCATGGTGGCTGCCTTCGATGTCATCGGACCCTCAGGAATGCAGGTTGGTATTCATTCAACACAAGGACAGGGTTGCTCTCTGACAAACAATACAATATACAAAAGTTTTGTTTTGATTTTCACAATTAAAGCATACAGAAATAAAGATCAGTGGATGTGTACAGGAGAGGGAAGGGAAGCCATGTGGGCTCACACACATATAAAAAAGATTAACAAAAGAGAGTTGAATAAGGGGAAAACAAAAGTTATTCAAAGGTTAATTAAAGGTTTTTCAACTGAGTCCCGCAGCCATGTGATGACTAGATGAGTAGATGACTATATATTTTTAAACTGTTCCGGACAGAGTGACTTGTATGTTGATACCAAGACGTGCAAGTTAAATGGAAGTCCTTTTATAGCAAAACATGAATTCATAGTGTTTCTGACAGACACAAAGTTGTTCAAAAATACTTCCATAAAACTCTTCTGTCCATCTGGCTAAAGAAACATTGCTACATATAATATTGTTGCTAAGTAAGAAATATTTTTCACCTGTTTCCCCAAGTTGTAACTCTGTTCACTAATCCAGAAAAGATCATAGCTGGAAGGTTTTTGATTTTTATGCCATGAAGCAATTTAAAAAGCTTATCAGATATATTTATCAAAATTGTTTTAGTTCTCCAGTATATGACACAGCAGTGACACTTGCGTAAAATCAAACTTAACTTCACATGATTGTCTTTTTCTTGCATTATACAACCATGTTCTTGTAATTGAACTGATAGTAAAGAAGAGTAGCCATTTGTATGTTTTACTTCAAATCAAGGCACTAACATTAGAAGTTGTCATATGCTTTATTTTATGGTAAAACTGTTATTCGGGGCTCTTGTATATATCTCCCTGTACTGTACCTGATTTCCTACTAATATCAGTGATGTGACTTTCCAAACAGGTGTCATTTGTGCAGTACAGCGACGAAGCAAAGACAGAGTTCAGGCTGAACGCTTATCAAGACAAAGGTGTCGCCATGGCTGCACTTAAACTCATCCCTTACCGAGGAGGAAACACCAAGACAGGTTGGATCACAGACACCCAATCCGTCAGTCACAAAGGCAGACAGGCAGACAGGCAGACAGTCAGACAGTCAGACAGTCAGACAGTCAGACAGTCAGACAGTCAGACAGTCAGATAGTCAGATAGTCAGACAGTCTAACAAACAGTGAGAAAGACAGAAAGACAGACAGTCAGACAGTCAGACAGTCAGATAGTCAGATAGTCAGACAGTCTAACAAACAGTGAGAAAGACAGAAAGATAGACACACAGACAGACAAACGTTTCCCTGATACAGTTTTCTTATGTTGAGCAGGAGCGGCGCTGAAACACACCTACGAGAAGGCCTTTTCGGTTGAAAATGGAATGAGGAGAAACGTTCCCAAAGTGGTCGTAGCAATCACTGACGGACGCTCTCAGGATGAGGTGAAGAAGAACGCTGCCAAGCTGCAGCACGCAGGTAACGGCTTACAAGGACGGGAGTTGTTATAGGAAACCAAAAACTAAAACTAAAAAACGTTTTTTATTAAATTGAATCTACGGTATATAAAAACTAAAACCTTCAAGAAAAACTAAACTGAAACTATATTATGAGCTTAAAAACGACTAAAGATGAAATACAAAAAAATGCAGATGTTTTAGTTTCTTAGCTATAATATTTCACTACTGAAAAACGGGACACCCCAAATTCCAGTCGAGTCTTGTGACAATGAACCACAGAAAATGAAAAAACTTAATAAATAAAAAACTTACTTTTTCTGAAAAACTGAAACTAAACTAAAACTAGACACACTTTGGAAACCAACCAAAACTAGACTAAAAGCAAATCGAAGTCCAAATTCATAGAAAATGTACAAAAACTTTTGGAGTATTCAGTTATCGTCTAATTTCTACCAGCTTCTTATGACTGTAGTACTGTATTTCCCATGACCACTTTGGTCAGTGCAATGTGAACTTTTAACATCTACTGATCCCGTTTCAACTATTTGTTGAACAGTAAATTCTGTTAACACACTGAAGAGAAACAGCTTGTACCAATCTGAATACCACATTACTGAAAAAACTCTGGTTCAGATGTGTGTGTTTAGTTTCCCTTTTTCCGCTTTGGCATAATTTCACAGAATTAGGTGCAACTGGAGGCAGAAACATCGAAGCAGTAAACTAATATATTACCTCTCAACACGCCAACCAATCTGTTATAAATGATATTCTGAGTGTATTTCTATGTGCTGTCTTCAGGTTACAGTGTTTTTGCCATCGGTGTTGCTGATGTGGACTTTGTGGAGCTGCAGGAGATCGGCAGCAAACCCAGCGACAGACACGTCTTTGTTGTAGACGACTTTGACGCTTTCGACACCATCAAAGAAAACCTGATTAACTTCATTTGTGAGACCGCCTCATCATGTGAGTTAGCTCCATATCTAGTGCAACAATTTATCCTGTTTACAGCCTGTTTAACCCTCATGATGTCTCGGGTCAAATTAGACCTCAGAAAAATGGGTTTCTGTTTAACCCTTGTGTTCCCGTCAACAATGCAACGTTTAGTTTTTCAAGGGTCAAAATCTAAAAAGTAACCTTTTTGCCAATGTTTTTGTCACTTTTTTCTGTGCTTTTTGACGTTTTATTCCAACGTTTTTGAAGTTTTTTTTTGAGATTTTGTCACATTTTTCAACATTCTTTTATCAAAACACCCAAATTCAATGAAAATAGTGAACTGATCATTTGTTTTACTTGTGAAGAATGTCACTTTTTTAGACAATAAGAGGGTCTGGGTGCTTTTCAGTGTTAACAGTTGCTAAATTTGTAATTTTTTTTTCTTTCTTGTTCCACAGCGTGTCCCCTGATTTTCCTGAATGGATTTACTTCACCTGGTAAGTGCAAATACTGAAGAATTTTTAAGGAAAAGAATCATCACTTACCAAACACCAAAATCACTCTTGTCCTTTACAATTTGTCTGGAATTCTTTAGACAGATGTCCATGAGATGTCTCATTTAAATACAAAGCTCTTGATCTGCTGTGTTTCAGGCTTCCGGATGCTCGAGGCGTTCAACCTGACAGAGAAGACCTACGGTTACGTTAAAGGGGTCTCCATGGAGCCGGGCTCCTTCAACAGCTACACAGCATACCGACTCCACAAAAACGCCTTCCTGACTCAGCCCACAACGTGAGTCTCACATGATATAACTTTTGTTTTGTCTGAAGTTTGGTTGACCAACCTCATTTCTTTGTGGAGGGTTGTCTGATCGATGCTTTTCCAGCACCGACCTGCTTTGGCTTTTAGATTTGAGACTAAAGTATGTCCAGGGCATCTTAAAGTTACTCTGGGGCCTGAGATTACATCTCAGCTAATCCAAGAACTGCTGGTAGTAGTTGCATTTATTAAACACATCTGAATGTGTTTATATTTTACTTGTCATGCAATCGTTTTCTTGTACTTTACATAGGCTACAGGAAAGCTCTGCATGGAGCCTCCACACAACAATAAATCATGCTTAAGATTTTTTCTCGGTAACTTTCTCTTCTCATAGAGAAAAAAAATATATATTTTCAGCTGTACTGGGTAATAAAAAGAACAACTCTGACATAGTTGTGTTAATAAACCCAATTCTCATCTGAGCTGCTGATGATTAATGCTTAAAAAGCGGGGCATCCCTGTGTCTCTTAAAGTAAACATTTACGAGTTTGGTTAAAGCCGTCTTTACAGCTCAGATTGGAAAAGAACGTAGGGAGGAGGATGTTTTCAAATGCAGTTTCAATGGTAATTATCAGTTCAGAGGTGATATCAGAAGTGATTTCAACATATTGACTTAGGGAAACATACATTGAACATTTTACCTAGGGAATTGCTGAGATTATCAAACACTTTGAAAGGTCTCCTAAATGTGTCATATTAACAACATATTACACTGAGGAACATAGAAAACTCAACATAATTTTTTTTATCTGATTTAAATTGGTGAGATGTTCAAATTTATGTTGGCCAGTACAGAGGAAGATGCTGATTTATCTTAGCACAGAAAACCTACACGTAATTTTTATGCAGCGTTTAAGAAAGATACACTTTATGAGATATCGTATGTAGGATGTTAGTGGAAAGTGGCTAGCTTGGAAATGAGTAACATGGACAGTCAGCTGTGTTAGCACTCTAACAAATATTACTTAGTACGACTAGTGTGCCTTGTTTCAGTCCCTCCCCTCGTGTAATAACTCAACCGATAAGGTTGGAAGATGCCATTTGAATGAGTCACTCATTCTTTTTTGTCTACCATTTTTTTGTTTGAGATGCATGAGAATCACACGCTGCCCCGCTGTGTTTGGACAGTTTGAGCTAATTCTCTTTACAAACTGGGTCAAATGATTTACGACGCTCTGTGAGGTCAAGCAGCACCGACACACCGCAGCAGATCACTCCCTCTCTCTTTCTTTCTTTCTCTCTCTCTCTCTCTCTCTCTCTCTCTCTCTCTCTCTCTCTCTCTCTCTCTCTCTCTCTCTCTCTCTCTCTCTCTCTCTCTCTCTCTCTCTCTCTCTCTCTCTCTCTCTCTCTCTCTCTCTCTCTGAAGCCTTCGTCAGGCCACTGAGTGCAAACCCAACCGCAAAACGACAGTGAATGCTGGCCAACCGCCACCCAACACAGGCGTCCTGTATCTTGAACATTGCATGCAACACCAAAGGGGTGGAAAACAGCTTGAGTGATGACTGTTTACCAAGTGTGACTTCCCAAAATGTGTAGTGACATCAGAGGGGCACATGAGAAACATCCTGCTCTGATATATATGCCAGTAATGGAAACATTATTTTAGTCCCTTTACTCATGTAGAAGTAGCAACACTCATTGCAAAAGAATTTACACGTTCCCTATATATGCATCTGCTTTTCGTTATTTTTTTTCTGCGGGTTTTTCGCCTTTTTTCCTCTTCTCTCTAATGTTTCTGGATTCATATTCTTGCTGCATTAATGTGTTTGTTGCATTTCCCTGCTGTTCATTTTATGTTATGAGAGTACAATCATAAAACTTCATGAAAATGTTTTATTGAATTACGGTAACGTTACTTTACTCAGGGTTGAAAATTCACACTGATTTTACATTATATGGCTATGAAGTTGGCATTATATTTCATGGTGGTATTAAAAAGATCTTCAAGTCCAAAATGTAACTTCTTGGGGCCAACCTGTAACATCATAGAGGCCTTTGTCGGCTAAAACGTTGAGTGTGCCTTATTTGTACTATTAAGTATTTTTCGGGAGCATTCAGTTGTTGTGCGGACTTCACTCGCCATTTTTGAACATTGTTTTTTTTGTCCTTCACCAGCAACTACATGGATGTGCACAACATCATCTTTTATTTTTTACTTCGGTATCCTTAACATGTCATCTCTCTGTGTCTTTTCCTAAACAGAGATGTCCACCCGGACGGTCTTCCCCACGCCTACACCATCATCCTGATGCTCCGCCTCCTGCCCAACACACCCACCGAGGCCTTCGACATCTGGCAGGTGTCTAACAAAGATCACAAGCCAGAGACCGGCGTCACCATCGACCGTAAATATCATTCTCTATTCTTATTCAGCGATGTGTTTGTGTCTGTGTGCGTGTGTGTGTAATAGGTGCTGGCATGGAAATGTGTGATGTGTGGATGCTGAGCAGCTGTGTCTCATTGTGTCTGTTCATGAAAAGAGTTGAGTGGGGTGTAATGAGCCGGCTGTGGCCCCCCGGCTGCTTCGGTCTCAGTTGATAACCGAGCCGACTCCTTTTTTTTAACAACAAGAAACTTGTGTCTTGGTAAAGACTCGGTTTTAGTCTGTCAGCAGGAATTTCTGCTGGGCTTCAATGGAAATCCTCCAAAGACGATTGTTCTGGTTCTTGTGTAACACAACTTGGTCGACACCCGAGGTTCAGATACTAGTCCAGAGGGGGAAACAATCTGGATTATTAAAGGAATAGTTTGACATTTAGGGAATTATGCATATTTGCTTCCTGGCAGAGACTTAGATGACAATGCCAATGGTAACTGTTTCCTGCTGTTTCCTGACTTTGTGCTAAGTAGAGATGTAACAGTATGTAAATATAACCACATGGTTATAGTGACCAAAATGATCACGGTTTTTGGTCGTATCGCGGTCTTTTTTTAAAGTATGTTCAATGCCTTTGGCAGCAACTTTTCTCCTGCACGTTCTGCAGACAGGATAACTATCTTCAATCAACTGTCCTTCGGCATTCTTGTAAAAACCAAAACATGCCCATACTTCAGACTTTTAGATGACGCAGTGCCTCCGCGGCAACTTCAGGAGACACGGATGAAGCTGGGAAGGATTAAACACAAGGTTTCCACACCGTGGTAATGCACCATGATAATCATGAGATTTTAAATTGGAATGGTAATTATTTTGGCAACATTTTCATCGTTGTTTACCGTTACACCGGTAATCGTCACATCCCTAATCTCCTGCCTTCCGTTTCATATGAAATGACAGATGTGAGATTGGCATCATACATCTTCATCTAACTTTACATCAAGAATTTTCCAGAGTGTCAAAACAATTACTCTAAAGCTGAGAACTAGTGCTGAGCGGATTTTAAACCACATTTTAAATCATCAACTTGATATTCAGAGCATTTAACGGTGTCCCACTACTATGTAATACTCTTCACTCGAGTAAAAGTTTTTAACGGGACACACTAAGGAGAACTTTTTGGCCTGAGGAAGTAGCTGTAGGATGTCTTCTGGAGGAGCTTTGAGAAAATAACACTGATGATAACACTGAGTTGTCTTCAAGGGTTTTCTATCTCTGGTTTGAAGAGACAGATAGGAAAGGTTGGGGAGAGAAGGGATGACATGCAGCAAAGGGCCCTGAACCTAACGTGAACCCTGGCCGCCCGGTAAGGACTGAATGGTGAATGTACTCTACCCAGTGAGTGACCAGGGAACCAGGGTGGAAGATGCTATTCCATAATGCTAATTTGCGTTATGGAATGTGTAGGAACTGGTGTTTTTGGAGCTTGATTCATACAAGTGACTAAAAATTAGAATATCTCTGCTTCCACAGTTTTGACTATTCTTTTTACAATCTGTCTCTTGCAAGTCCCTTGACTTAATTGAAGTAACAAAATAGGAATCACATCATTTTAGTGCTGAGCTGGATCCTGCAAGAGTGTGTGCAGATTTATCTAGTATGTAAATATGTTTCTGATTGGTCAGAGGCTTAAAACGCAGGACAACTGATTCCCAAACCCTAAAAGTAGGACTATGCCTTAGTAACAGTGCTTCCTCTTCATTTACCTTATGGCCTGATGTGTATATTTATATACTGTGTATCTAAATATTTTTTGCACAACTACCTTCAAACCTCAGATAAAAGCCGTCTGTACTTTCCAGAGCCTGTTTGCAGAATAACCTGCATAGTGTTTTTGTTAATAAGTAAAAAACAAACTTTACTCTCGTAGTCAAGGGTGTTGACCTCAGTGTTCATACAAGAAGGATGAGTGTGTAACATGTCTGTCCCTGTCTCTCTGGTCAGCCTCCAGCCAGACGGTGTCCTTCTACAACAAAGACACGCGTGGGGAGATCCAGAGGGTCACCTTCAACAACGATCAAGTAAAGACGATGTTCCACGGCAGCTTCCACAAGGTAAAAACCAGCAGAGTGTTGAGGCCACTTACTAAAGATGCATGTGGTTCATCTATGCTGGATTATATCCCACAGATTATGAGACAATATGGGCTGAATTGACAAACCTGCTGCATCAAATAGAAACCCTTCATCGTGCAGAAAGCAGTTTGTTTGGGTATATTGGGTTTCAATCGTATTTAAGTCAAACTGAACGATACAGAAAGTCAAATGTGTCGGTTGAATTGATTAAATTAGATATCCTTTAGTATGAGGTATGACCGCAGCGTGACACAGCAGTGGAATAGCTCTGTTTTTGTTCTCGCTGGACGTCCTGGGGTCATACAGATCCTGCGGATGCCTGAAATTCCAAATGTGTCGTCTATTACAGGAAGAGCCTCTCAGGTGCAACTACAGACGTGTTCCTAAGAGTTATGTCGGCTCAGACATACAGATGGTCCCCTGCAGGCTGCAAACTGCAGGGTTCACGTGAAGCTTAGGCGCCACAAAATGAGACTGCCGTCCGCAGCTTCTGGAAGTTATAAAGTCAGTAGGACTCATCACAGAAACTTTAAAAGTTAAGAGTTTAAAAATGGGTTTGGTTTGGAGGACTTGTTGATTTGTACATAAAGACGGGGAGTCACCATATTTTAGAAGGTTTAAGTTGTCGAAAAGATGAAAGTGTTTTATGACGCCTGCCTTTTTTGTTGAGGAATGTCTCATTTAACTCTCTTTTTCAGCAGCGTGATTTTAATACACTGTCCAACACAGAGCCTTTGGCTTGATGGTGATGATGGAAGAGAGATTCTGCAGCGACGCTTTAAGGACAGTTTCCTATCAGAGAAAATGTGTTATACAGTCGGTGTAGTGACGATCAGAGCTGCGGCGCTGATAGCGACACTCATTTACACTCTTGGTGTACTGCTGTGGGGAAGCAGTGTGGACAGCTGTGCAACAATATCACAAAGTTTCACAAGGATTCATAAGCTCCTCTGAGAGGGGGAGAGTGCTAAATAATGTACTGCAGTCCCTGCTGGGAAGCTCGCCTGGAAAATATTGGGTCACCGCTATTGCTATTAAACAATTACATCAGAAGGTTAGGAGCGCCAGCAGGAAGGCGGTGCTTCTCCGCCATCCGTCTCCGCTCTTGGCTTACCAGGGGTTTTGGAGGGTAGACCCTCGGCCTGGCCTCTGGTATCCCACCACAAGGGAGTTCTTGCTGCTCTGAGGTTGGGTTTTACCTCCCAGCATGCCTCAGCACACTGCAACTGCTGGGCAGTCAGTGTGAGCAAGAAGTCTGTCTCTTATTGGACAGTTTTTCATGTCTGTGATTTAAATATTAGCTGCTCTACTCTGGCGACAGCTGCTCCTCTGGGCAGGTTTAGCCATGATTCATTTTTGACGCAGAAGGTATTTATCTCATGCAATCTCTTTCTGCCCTCAGGCAGGAAAAATGAAAGCTCGAGTGGATGGTAAAAAGGGCTTTTGAGAAAATATTTGAGTTTTTGCATGCAGCTCAAAATTAAAAAAGGCATTTTCAGAAGGGGAGCTTCTGGATAAACTCATGGACATGTTTTTTTCAGTCGTGATGACATTCTAAGGATCTTCAGAGAGAAAGCAATGCCGGATTGATCCCTGAGGGGGAAATACGTCCTTTACCTGCCCTCATCCCTCCCTCCTTCCACAGAGAGGTCAGAGTGGGCCATAAACCTGGTAGCTGTCTGGAGATCAGTGCCAAGCTCAAGGACATTGCTGCAGGGAGGACATGTGTACGTCATGAAGGCTGAACCTCAGGCGATAATAAAACTGGACTGAAGAATCGTTTTGTAAACTTAAAGATTTAAAAGCCTATCAGGCAGCGGGACTGGAGAACGTTCGCTGCTGACTTGGATATTTTGAACTTGCTTTCAGCGCGTTGCAGAATCGAACATGATTTAGAAAGTCTGCTGAAGCTGGATGTTTGGGTCTGTTGTCAGACACTAACTGAGACATGTACAGTATGGATCAGTGAAATCCTCCCGCAGTTGTGTTTGAGATCTGTTGTGGGTACCTAAAGGGTTTCTCAGGATCTTGTTGGTCCCATGGGACAAGATAAGGATTGAAGTAAAGATCTTCCTTGTGACCTCTGTGTAAACGGTGAATGATCTGCTCCAACTGCAGAGAAATGGATTAACAGTCCGCCAGTGACTTTCAACAGAGACTCAGAGAGCAGCAACAAAAAAAGGAAATAAATATGCTTTGAGTGATGGGGACATCTGCAAGACGTTTGATCCAGAGGGCGATTCAAGGCTCAAAGTTTCAAAACTAAGTAGTGAGAGAGATTCTGATTATTTAGATTATAAGATTTTGAAAGTCTCAAAATTGTACCAGAAACAGGTAAAAAAAAAAATGAGAGGAGAGATTTGGATTTGGGTCAGGCTTAAAAGAGCTTGATCAGGACATCGCTAGTGCCAAGTCGGCAAGAGAGAGAGGGACAGAGAGAGAGAGAATGCTCTTTCACTTCCCCGGTCCAGAGGCCAGAGAGCTTCAGGGCGACTGCAGATAAATCTGTCCTACTGACCCGAGGTTCCATCTGCAGTGTGTATGACCTCACAGGCATTGTGGCCACTTTCATCTTTACTTGTATAAACATCCTCCTATTGCAGCCTGTAACTCAAACACTGATTCCAGACATCAACATCAGTGCTCAAACATTCCTTTTTGAAGTATGGTAGAAGCAGCAAATGGTAGTCACAATAAGACATGGGAAAATAACGTACTGACCTTCTTTTTTTGCGATTACTAAATTTTACTTGCAACATTCCACCGTTTTCTAGTGTAGACATTCAATCTGCCAAACGTTAACATTTTACTCCGCCACCCTAGCTATCTCATGAGCCCACTTTTAAATTGACGGCACCCCTTCATTCTTCCATCCTCTAAAAACAATCTGTCTGGCTATTATTGAACTAGTCTGGACCCAGCTTCTTATGTGCTTATCTGTCCCTCTTATGATTGACCCGCCTCCCAGAACAAATAATCTTGGGCTGAATGGGTCCCTGCAATCCGACATAGGTTGGCTTGAAAACTGAACAAAGTTCTGTATTGAGCACCGCCTTTATTTTGGCGGGTCGAATGCCAGTAATGCCAGCTAACATCAAGAGGCCAATCCATCAGTTTGTGTTTTACAGGAACAGTGTATCAGAGTTTCTTGTAAATCTCAGAGGATTTTCCAGCCTGACAAGAATAAAGATGTGAGTGAAAGCTGTAGACCTGATGACATTTAAATATTAACAGTTTCAGTACGACCATATCATTGCTGTTATTGAATAATCATATCCTTTAAACTCCCTCAGACAAGTACAGCAGCAAAGATTAATCAATTAGTTGATTAGTTGTCAACTATTAAATCAATCGCCAACTATTTTGTTAATCGATTAACTGTTTTCAGTCCTCTTTTTTAGAAAAAAGGCAAATTCCAGCTTGTTAAATGTGAATATGTTCTGATTTCTTCTCTCCTCTGTGACAGTAAACTGAACATCTTTGAGTTTTGGACAAGACAAGACTTTTAAGGACGTCATCTTGGGCTTTAGGAAACACTGATTGCCTTTTCTTTTTTCTTTTTTTTACAGATTTCTTAAATTTAATAGACCAAACAACCAATTCATTCATCAAGAAAATAATCAACAGATTGTTCAACACTGAAAATAATTGTTAGTTGCAGCCATACAGACAAGTGTTAGGTGTAGGAACGTGTGTGTGTGTGTGTGTGTGTGTATGTATGTATGTTTTAGCTGCTTCATTGAGCTCTTTTGCTCTCTTCTTCAGTCGTCTTTGTTGTGAAGGCATCCTTACATAACATTACATTAACCAATTGGGACATGTATCATGACATCTTATAAAAAAGTAAGGCGACTTTTTTACTAATGTCATGTCTGATTGTTGGTTGAAAACTCAGGTTACATATTGACTGTAAACAAAGTGTAACCTAGAGAGACCCCTCTCTTTTCTACAGAACGCACACCCATGTAATGGACGTTACGTAGCTACGTTAGCTACGTCAGCCTGCTGCTGCAACATACGTTATGCCATTAGCTTTGGATGATAATGTAGCATTTTTACCTTAATATAAGGCTATGCTGCGCAGTGTGATGCACACGTTTCAAGCTGAAGCTGCACTTTATTCAAAGTTCATGTGGATTTTTTGATTACTATTCACTCAGCATTTGTCCTAATCTGCTTTACAAACTCACGTGAAGGCAGAAAGGCTTGCGCGGCTCCTCGTGTGAGAATAGAAACAAAGTCACGTGACTGGGGGCGGAGGGCATTGTTTGCATATTGATGCAGCCACAACAGCAAAAAAGAAACAAAGAAAAGTGAATTTAGGCAATAATAGACAAGCTATTGTTGCCTAAATTCACTTTTCTTTGTTTCTTTTTTTTGTGCACGTCCCTGATAAGGTGTTAAAGTTTTGAGAGCAACACACTGAAACTTCCTCAGTATCTTGTGACTTTTTGAAAGCTGCTAAGCATCAGAAAAAATGTCTGAAAAAGTGTAAGCGAAAACGATGCTGTGCTTCTCTCCTGGACTGCTCAGTGTGTCTGCCCCCTGTGGTCTGTTAAACATGACTCTGCATTTCTGCGGATGCTGACTGACCACAAGTAGCGAGCCGCGGCTGCTGGCGGGTTGGCAAAGCAATGTTTTTCCCTTCTTACAGCTGGACTCGTTCTGACTGGGTTTGAGGAATAGTTGTTGTAAAGGCTTACCGCAAAATGACATCATGAGGAGATGGAGAGGGAGATAGTCAGGAGAATTGTATTGTGGTATTGTGTGTGTGGGGAGGGTGCAGTGGATGTGTCACGTGCCTTTGGTGTGGAAGACATGGGTTCACTGATACGTCAACCAATGTGTCCCTGAGCAAGACACTTACCCCCTAGTTGTTCCAGAGGGGTGTGACCTCTGACACATATATAACAATATAACACTGCTGCCTCACTTACTTTACAATTAAAAGGTGAAGTTCTGTATGATCCCTTTATTTGCCTTCCAATGAGATGAGAAGGACGGAATTTTGGGAGATTTAGCTTCCAAAAATGTCTTGCACTTCTAGTTTTTTATGTGGGAAAGGGAAAAATCTTTGAGATACGGCTAAGCAGAAAAGATCAACAAAGATATAGCTGCTGGTATGAAAGGATGCTTCAGCCCGGCCCCGATACTGACCTTATTAAGTAGATGAGGCGTCATCCAGACACGATGAATCCACAGCAAACTGTTTTCTTTTCCATGTGAAACTCATCAGTTCAGGAAACTTTAGTATAAATACAGTCATAGAACGTTGATATATTTTCTTTCTCGACTCCACTAATCATTGAAGCCATACAATGAAATCGATCGTGTATCCCTCCCCTCCAATCGGACCCACAGGAGCGTTTTCAGTCCTCATATCTATACAACAAAAAGTTAAGACACGCCATTAACGTTTCAAATGATCACAGTTTGGTTACATGTTAACTACTTAGTTAAGTCTAGAAAGAAGTTTGAGGTTTGGGTTAAAATCTTCTGTTACGTTACTTAACTGGATGTAGAACGTGATGTAGTTGTGTTTATTCCTTTTGCCCCGCACTCCTTGGTGAAATTCCTGTGTGTGTTGCGTCACCTATCTCCCAGCTTTGCTCTCGTAAGAGTAATGGTCTGACCTAAAGGGCACCATCCCTATAAACATTAATACGAGTTGTAATTGCTGCTTGAACAAACGACCTATGGGAGTGTTTTTTTAGCAGAGGACATAGTCTGATTCCAAAACCTTAACTAAGAGTATCTGAAAATGCCAAGTTCTGGTTCCACATAAGCGCTTTTCTTCATTTCCACAGTTTTAAATCTGTACTGGCATCTTGTCTAATGTGAGGTAACATGAGGTCAGGGATCGCTGCAGTGTGATTAAACTAAAGACAGTCAGTCTGAAACTCTGAACGCCATAATAAAATTGACAAAGAAACAATATTTAATGTGGATCGCTTATGTCGTTGCATCAATGCCTTTGCGTTGCATCGGTACATCCTTCACCTAAAACAGATTTTTGAAAAATAATAATTGCACAAGAATAACGATACATCTAATTACCTTCACCGAGGCGGTTTTGTTTTCAGTTTGTCTGTCAGCCTGGTTACAAAAGGTTACAAAAGGGTGTAGCATTGACCAAAGAAGGGCCCATTACGTTTTAGAGTGGTTCCAAATGACAGGGCAGATACACAGAGTATTTTTCCCTTTCATTAACAATAGGCAATGGTCTTGTGCCCTCCTAGTTCACAAAAAACCTTCAGCAACTGGGGTAGAAAAAACACTTTGGAAGAGCTCTGTAAGATTTTTGGAAGTTTGCTTTTATTTCATAAGGAACAAGGAGAAATAAAGACAAAATGCAGGAGCATGCAATTAAAATAATTAAAGGTAATTCGATATGGACACAAGGGACAACGAGTGCAGCGTGGACTCTGATCCACCACCAGTAATCTTACTATGGGTTTAGACAAGTTCATGGTGTTCATAAGTTACGTTACACAGATTGAAAATTTGTGACAAAGAGCATTTATCAGAAATTGCATCAGTTTTGGAGATGGGACAGAAAAGTGTTGTAATGTTACATCAGTAATGGTATATTATGATGTAACCTCTTTAAAATGCTCTCCTGTCTTCTAAAAGCTGCAATATCCAGGGCATTTGGCATCTTAAATTGTAGCACACAGCAACATGGAAAATTACATAACAAGGGGAATGAGTTGCATTTTCTTGTAAATTCCCTGATTGCGAATAGGAACAGGAGTTCAAAGCATTGGATCCAAACTCTGATTTCCTTCTCTCTGCAGCAGCTCTGATGGAGTAGTTTTTCTTCTGAATGAATAGAAAGAAGCGCTGGTTTTCCCTCTTTTACATTCCAGCAGCTAACTACAGCGGAGACGACTGAGGACGTCCTCCCTAAGCTCAGACTCAACATAACCTAATAATTTGCAGGCCATCAGGATAAAAACCAGACATAACTTGGTTACAGAAAAAAGAATGTGCCAATAAAATCTACTCTCTTCTTTTTTTTCCCCTTCTTTCTTCCTTTCCCTTTCACTCTGAAGCTCCATATCCTGGTTTCGTCCACCGGCGTCAAACTCAACATCGACTGCCAAGAAGTGGCTGAAAAGGAGATTAAGGAGGCGGGAAACACATCCAGCGATGGCTACCAGGTTCTGGGCAAGATGTCCAAGTCCATTGGCTCCAAAGGAGAATCAGCAACTGTAAGTGAACTCTGATCTGCGGCACTCACACAGGCAGGAGAGGAGGAAGGAAGCAAATACTCAAGTGTGAATTTATAACGGATTTTACTTTTATTTTGGATTTTGTCTATCTACTATTTTGATGATGTGCTAATGCCTCGAGGAGAATTATTTTGGCAGTCTGCAAATACAACAAAAACCCAAACAACAGCAACAGTGAAAATAAATCAGATTTTAACTGAGCAAAAGAAGAGCTGACCCATTGTGGTAAGTGCATGTGGCTCACCATGCAATGGGAGAGCACACGCCGTTTGTAGCAAAACTTGATAAGAGCAAATCATGTGCACATATTTTTCAGTATTTTTCTCACATATCAAATGTAACAAAGCTTAATGTCAGAAAAGCTTCAAAATATGCTGCCAGTGGGGATAGCCCTGTTTGAAGCATCATGGGAGCAGACAGATATTTGGCAGCTCCCATGTTTACTTGTGTCTGACTCCTCCCTCGGTCAGTCTGCCGTTTCCTCTTTCTCTTTTCCTCCGACAGTGCTTTCCTATCCTTCTGCTTCTTTTTTTCCGGCTCAGCCATGACGATAGTGTGAAAAACTCCATCCATCCTCCACCTTGTTAGCCAGTTCCTGAATAAGTGTATGTATGCCGTGCCGTGAAGCAATTCTTTACATTGCGTGGCCTGATATGACGCTATACTTCCTGGCGACGAGGCCAGCGGCTCCCCGGTCCAAAGTTGCGAGGGTGGTGTTTCTGCTCATAGGTGCTAGGGGGGAGAGGGACGACCACCATTCAACTCCAAAAAAGTCATAACCATTCCAATGACTCCAATACTGTGCACTTAAGGTATTTTAAGCTGAAACAAACTGCATAGTTCCCCCTTAACTTGACCCAGTCGCATGCACAGCAGTGGTTAGCTAACATTAGCCGCTGGTTGGACCCAATTAAAGCCTTATTTTTGTGAGATGAGTGCAATTCACAGTCAATTTGAAAAACACGCAAATCTGTTGTAGCATCCTTGGACTCCCTCCCAGCTCTCTATAACATCAGTTAATGTTTAAACTGAGCAAGCACAGATCAGTTTTTCACAATACCAAATCGGGGATTGAACTTAATCAAAATGGACCTTTCAAAATGAACATAATCGGTGCGGTATGTTACACCGTCAACATTGCAACAAAATGAGCAGTTTGCTGTCTTTTGGGGGCTGATGGGACTCTGCTGTGCTGCATTTCTCTGCTGCCTTTCTATTTGTCTTCTGGCAGCTATGAAGGGGGTTTAGAGACACATGTACCACACCATGCCCATGTTTTTTTTTTGTTCCCCCTCTGTCCGCAGTTCCAGCTCCAGATGTTTGATATTGTCTGCAGCTTGGGCTGGACCAGCCGGGACAGATGTTGTGACCTCCCGTCTATGGTAAGGGAAACACGGACACAGGTTCTCTTAACCCAACATGCTTAACATACTAATAACCAGCAGCCAACAGCGTACATTTTTGTCTGTAACTTTGACTTTAGTATCCAGATAATATGCTGGGAGGAGCATCTAAAGATTTTCCTTTGCTATATGCTAAATAAAGCAAAGATCTTTTTGTATTTTCAAGGCCTGATTTTAGACATATGCTTTCAAAGCATGCAATGTTTCCAGTTTTCTAATCTGGAAGAAAATGCCTACGCTTGTGGCCGTAGTAGGTCGTCCTGATATGGGGGAGATTTTGTTTTAAACGGATTAAAACGGAAATAAATGGGGGGGAAAAACACCAAAGAACTCTCTAAAATCTCACATCTGCTTCTGTGTAAGTGCATTTTTCCTGTTTGTTTTGACATCTGTGGAGCATCCTGGATGTGTTAACTGATCTTATTAAACAAAACCTCTCAGGCCACCTGGTTTTTCTCAAACTTATTTTACATCGAAGAAAGCATCCACACTTTAGAACAATGCAAACATATTTCAATGGCTCATTTTAGTTGCAGCCAAGAGCGGAAGAAGTCCCAGCCTCCGAGAGTTAAAAGGCACAGCCGGGTCCAAAAAGCTCTGACCAGGCGGACTGCGTCCTTGATTTTTCAGACCTAGTAGCAGATCAAATGCACAAAGCAGCATATTGCATTGATATTGAATCACGAGTCAAATCAAAAGGCATATTATAGGATATGCAGAAGTGTAAGCCAGCAGATACATCTGATGAAAATACAAGAGGGCGTGAAATATGTTACAAGACACAATTTGATATGCCAATATGTTTGTTTCTGATCCTTTCTCATTGATCTGTCTGTTGTGGCTCCAGTTTAGCATCAATTTGGCTGATGTGTGCACATTACTTAATTTTTTTAATTAACAGTTGCCTTTTAACAACAGTGGAAGAAATACTGAGATCCTTTGCTTAAGTCAAATTAGCAATACCACAGTGTACATAACATCTGTATGTACAGTATATTTTAGAAACTCATTGTAGGTTTTCCGTGTAAAAAATAGTCCTTAAGTATCATACTTGACTAAATGTACTTTACTCAGCTGTATGTGTAGGACCATGGATGTATAGCAGGGTGACGAGAAAGAAAATAGAAAAGCTGAAGAGGCTTTGATTATAACCTGTTGGCAGTAACATAATAAACACAAACATTGTAGAAAAGTTCCCTTCCGTCTTCATCTTCTCTTCCCTCTTACATGAACTTCTGGTGTTTCTCAAGACCCCAGCGAGGGTGAAAAGAGAGGGACATTTGTTTGCATGCAGTTAAATATTTGGGCAGCAGTGACAGGATGAGCGTTTTTAGAATGCAGCACAGTGCTGGCTGTTGTTTAGTGGCGGACCTCTCTCACTTCTTTCCCAGCAGGGACCCCTGGAGACATTGTAACAAATGAAAGCTTTGTCTGAGCGCAGCATGTCTGCAAGTTGGACGTCCAAAAGGATTTTTGAAAAGGATTCAACTCTGGTGAATAATTATCTCAATTGCTGCGAAGCAAAGACAGCTGCTTGATCGGGCTGCTCTGTTCACAATTATTAAATGATCCAAACTGAGGCAATAAGCGTGGAAATATAGAGCCAAACTAAATATATCCAAAACAACATTGGGTGCGTGTCTAATTTATGAGCACTTTTTAGACCTTAAGCTGATGCTTAATTACTCCCACTTGTTAGGGGAAAATGTAACAAAGATTAAGACATGATCATCAGTAATCTTCATATTGACATGCATCACAGGAGGCAAAAAAATTAGATCCAGAGTGTCCGTGGAGAATCCTAAAAATAAGCTTGTGTGAGTATTTGTTCAAAATCAACAAAACCCAAACTTACACTAAATGTAATCCAGGACCAGTTTGTGATTGATGACTAAATATTTCATCAACTTTCTTCTGGGACTACTACAAACTATAAACTACAGGGATGCATGTTTCTTTGTGTACACAACTTTTTCTGTTTTCACAAAATTAGGCCACTAATGAAATCCGACACTCAGGAAATGATTTATTGGTGTTAAAACTTCAGATTAAAGTGACATTTGGAGTTCTTTATTTGCAAGGAGTCCTGCTGTTGACTGACCAGGCAGTTTGACTTCCTTACTGTATCCGTCTCTTTCTGTTTGGGTGTCCTTGAAAGTCCTCCACTGTGGGAGTTGGACTTTCACTAAAGCTTCTTTCATGTTTGTGCTGAATTCTCTGAACCAGAAAATGTGCGTCCTCCAACGTAAAAATCCCCAAGGGGGTCCACACTGTGCCCACAGATTAGTTCTGGTACCCAGAAATGTCTCAACTACTTACCTCTGGAGTGACAAGTGTTGAAATATTTTTCAGGGACAAACTTGAAGTCTGTGTAACACTAGTTTTTTCTGTTTTAAAGGGAACACTGTAGATCTGCTCAACACTTGTTCAGGACGCTTCCTCACAGTTTAGGTGTGTTAAGGTTTTTGAACCATGACTGCATGAATAATCTGCTGCCAATGTTGCGACACGGACGCTGTTGGCTGTTAACCCCCCCCCCAAGGGAAATCGGATGAAACTTGGAGTGGATTTCCTTTGGCTTGTACGATTCACTCTGCAACTGTCTTTATATTTCTGATTGTTGTTCCGTTTCCTTCTCCACCAGAGAGATGAGCTGAAGTGTCCGTCTCTTCCCAACTCCTGCACCTGCACCTCAGCGGGCTCCGGGCCGCCGGGACCTTTGGGACCGATGGTAAGAGTCTGTCTGGGGAAAAAACAAAGACAATTCTGTACCATACCATATTGATAGAGGTTGGAGGCCACTATCGGTTAAGTGGACTTTTTGTATTATTATTTGACAATGCAACTCGACCGCTGACAGTTCAAAGATTCGAGTGTGTTTACTTGTAGTGGGATTTTCATGCTTTTAGTATTCAGTAATGGAACATGTTTCCACTGCAGTATTCTTATACGAGAGTAAAAGCTTTTCCCTGCCTGGTTATTTATGAGTATTTATATACTATATGTTGTACAAAGGAGAAAATTGCACCCTGAGACACTGGGATGCTTCTTCTCAAAGCCTTATAAATTCTTTTAAGAGAGGGCAGAAGGCCAACCTGTCTCACAGTCAATGAATAAACCTTCAGACTCCCTTCTGATCCCCTCCTCCCCACTGATGTAACAATATGGAGAAATCATAATCTGGTCTTTGAACGGGATTTGTAGACTAAAAGAAACATTTTACCAAGCTTATCATTACCACTCTCACACCTACAATTTACACTTACTAAATAAGATATTAGGACTGAATATAAGATTAATTAACATGTTAAATGCCTGAAAAGCTATTGTCTTAAGCAGCTCCTTACTGTAAGGGATAGGCTCCTGCACCATTTTCTTCTTTTATATCACAAGTTGGAAGATGTTTTTGGTTACTTTCAATCATATCAAACTAAACCCACACAGTCCTGTTTAACCAGATTAACGTTAAGCTCTTAATAAATGATAACTAGTTATTTTGTGACTCGACTACTTATCAGGAATTTTTTTAAGTGATACTGGAATACTTTAACCCCTGATATTTTTCAGAGCTGACAGATGTACATTCTGGTCTCATCTTTATTGTGTTAACGTGATTAATGTTTGTCCTCCTCAGGGTGCCCCCGGCAACAAAGGTCCCCGAGGTGAAAGAGGAGAGGCTGGTCCCGCTGTGAGTACCCTTTATTAATTATTGAATTAAAATTACACAAAAGAAAACCCTAACAGTTTGTTCTTTACTGGATCACTCTTCAGCTCTCAGCCCTTGATAAAAACAAAAACAGTCCGAAAGCTTTGAACACAGCGAACACATCTGATTCCACTTATTGAATGAGTGTTTTTTTCCCCTGCCTGATATGAAGGGTTCTGTTGGGTCTGCAGCAGCATTCCTCATCTCCGTTTTTTTACAGGGACCGATTGGCCCGCGTGGAGATAACGGACCACCTGGGCCCATGGGTCTGCCCGGCCCTCAAGGACCCAGTGGGCTTTCGATTCCAGGAGAAGCTGTACGTCTCTAAACTCACCAGACACAAACACACACTCCTAGCCATGCCCTTTTCAGCAGCTAAACATAAATCCCAGCATTACTCTCCAAATAATCTCCAAATAATCCCTGCCGCACCGCATTATTATGGAGGGATTATATATGGAGAGTTATCATGATCGAAATTAACAAAGTGGGGAGTATATCTGTGGCAGAGATTCACATTCCTTCATGTCTGAGGGAAAGAAGTGATACCACAAAGACCTGAAGCTTTAGTATTAGTGCATGTTCATAAATCACAGTTTGGATTTCCATCTATGAGATGAGGAAGCACTGAGATTAAACCTTCTGTCTCCAGGAAGGTCACACAAGATAGCACTTTACATCGGACTTTCCAGTCTTACCTATATTCATTTTACAGCTATTGTTACTTTGAATATTGTCCACATGTAAAACGTACTGTTAGGGCTGATTTGGGGGGGGGGGGGGG
>NC_048424.1:3069762-3080877 GCF_013103735.1 Etheostoma cragini | reverse complement strand
TATATATATATATATATATATATATATATACATACATACATACATACATATATGTATATATGCTGCTCCAGATTCATGGTCAGGGCCGTAGATTCTAACTGTCACAAACCTCTGTCAGATAAAGATCAACATATTCCAGGTAGTCCGAGGGATCACTTACCTCTGCCTCTTACTGCTATCTTAAGCAAGCTACGAGTGCTAGCTGTGTTAGCAAGTCTCCCCTTGCAGAAGTGATTTTTAAATTGGATGAATTGTTTCTTTTGGATGGACACGCTGGCAGAACACGTGGCTTCTAAATCTTGTGTTATTGTTCTGTTCTTCATGAAGTCCATTCATGTTGTTTTCTGCCTTCAGGGCCGCCCTGGACCGAAGGGAGACCGTGGTGACTCGGGATTACCTGGACAGAAAGTAAGTGCAAAAATTGGGGGGTTTTGGGGATTTTAAACAGTGACGGGGATAATTCACAGATTGACTACTAGTTTGGCGTTTTAACAGACTGAGACAGTTCTTCAGCTTGAGAGGATTCAGAGCGGAAAGCCAAGAACAAGACCCCCTGATTAACAGCGCTGGTTTTGAGTGTTAATCGGTCTATACGTGTTCTTGCTTTTACCCGGCAGAGTTGTAATTACACAAAGATTTCTCAGAAGCAGACTTCAGGAGGAGAGTCGAATCTGATTTGGAAATTTTAAACCTAAAAGCGTCTTGCCGTGTTATCGCCAGAAGAAAGCAACGGTTGAGTTTAGGAAACGTAACGTGCGGGTTGAGTTTAGGAAAAGAAGAACCGGTTGGGTTTAGCGTAAATTCACATGCTATTTAAAGATGGTGTAAGTCAATGGAGACCAAACGGCATTGATAAACACACTAAAAAGCGCGTATGCGTCTTGATAACGTGCCTATTTGGCTTGTCATACATTTGCCATTTCATGAGATATATCTGCTGAAAATGACAACCGCAGAGACAAAGTTTGCAGATTTAATATAACTCCACTATAAATCACCAGCCACTGGTCTACATAGAAGTGATTTGTCTTAGCGTGACGTCCCGGTGATTAAGTCCATAGCTTCATGCAGAGCTGCACACTGTGGAGTCATGACTGACAGTGAGTGTAAGTCCACGTGGACGTTGACGGAGCAGGCTGTAGGTGAGCATGTTGGAGCAGATGCTATAGCAACATGCATTTAATGACATGCAGACCACTCAGGTACTGGTTTATATTGGCCGATAAAACTGATCTGGAATGAATTATGTTGCCTGTAAATCTGATGCAGAGGCATCAAAGACCAAAGCGGACCGGTAATAAAACTGGCAAGCGGGGTATCTGAGCAAATTAGATTTTAGTGTTCGACACGCAGAAATCTAGTGCTGAAACAAACCAGTTTGAGAGTTCGGTCGAGCGAAGAAAACGCAGCTCTGATTTGGTTTCTCGTGTTTGCAGGGTTTACCGGGTCAACGCGGTGATGTCGGCCCTATCGGACCAGCTGGAGTCAGGGTGAGTACGACAGGCTGCTTTTAATAGCAACCATGCTCTGAATCCTTCACACACCAACAGCATCAGCTCGGCTTCTCAGTCCGGATCTTTTATTTCCAGGGCCCTCAAGGAAAGGAAGGAGCAGCAGGACCCAGAGGCCCCGCCGGACCCATGGTAAGAGTTTTAACGGTTTGTAGCATGTATGCCCCGTTGGCAGGGCAGTGAGGCGCGTCAACCCAGCTGAAGCAATTAAGCATTTAAGTGCCTTGCTCAAGGACAAACTGGCGTTGGTGTTTAGAGAGCAGAAAACATGACTCACATTTAACAAGCTCGAGGTGTCGAGTGAACTCTTATTGTTCTGATAACAAAGAAGATTTTTATCGCAATAGAAAGGGCTTCGTGTTCTGAGCAGAGAAGAGGCTTTTTTATTGGCTAATGTGATAACGATTATATTCAAGCTTTTGTTTTTGTCCTCTCAACCTTGTGGTACTTTTCTTTGTTTGCTTGCAGGGACCTCCAGGATCTCCTGGAGTAGCAGGTAGCGCAGGAAAACCAGGAAACCCCGGAGACCCTGGTGTTAATGTAGGTGTCCTCGCTGTCATGGCAGCTTAGAACGACCAGCCTTTGAGGTAATGGTTTTCTGACAACTGAGCGGTTTTATTTGTCTGTTTTTAGGGTGCTGTCGGTCCAAAGGGAGACAAGGGCGAGAGAGTGAGTACATCTGAACTTATTAAATGACTTTTCTTGGTGTGCGTGTTTCTGAGAGGATTACTGCAATCCAACGATCCTACATGTATCTAATTTTTATCAGAAAACCTTCAGTCATGGATTACAGTTTGACAGAAGGGAACCTCAGATCTGCTGAGCAAAGCTTGTTTGTAATGCAAGTACTCATGGGAAATGTAGTTTACAATCAAAGTTCCTACACACAACAGAAGCGCCAGATACAACATATGAATTATTCTACCAAACAGTTCGGCTCGACTCACTTTTTTGGTACTAGTACTTTTTTCTGTTTTCCACTGCGGATAGTTCCTCCTCAGCGTAGGCCGGATTCTCAGCTGGTCGCCATAGCTACGCCATAGAAACTGCCGTAACATCATTTTCTACATGACACTCACTGGATCCTTTAATCAGCAACCAAATAGAGGAACGGCTGCTCGTTGTCAATTGTACAAACTTTTCTAATAAACCTCAGGTCACATGTCTTTATCTCCACTCCTTCCTTGTCCGCAGGGCGACTTTGCTCCTCAGAACATGATGCGATCCATTGCCAGACAAGTTTGCGAGCAGCTAGTTGGCGGTAAGTCAGGAAGCGTTTGTGGCTCCAAACAGTCTTTGTTGATTCAGAGTCCTGTCACTTACTGGTCTCTCCTCTGTTGTTGCAGCACAAATGACTCGTATCAACACGTTGCTGAACCAGATCCCCAACGACAAGGACCACCGCAACAACCAGGGCCCTCCGGGGCCTCCAGGGGCCGACGGCAGGCAGGGACCCCGCGGAGAGCCCGGCGCCGCAGGAAGGAACGGTTTCCCTGGAAGTCCAGGATCCCCCGGCCAGCCAGGGGAGAGAGGTGCGACTGTAATTCTGAGAGCGAGAGCGAACTTAAACACAGCTTCATCATGAGGACTGGCTGCAGCAAGATTATTTAAAAAGCACAAAACCAGCACAAAGCTCCATCACTAAACCTTCAACAAGCAACAAGTATATATTTAGTGTCTCCTGAACAAAAGCATAAAACTAATCTGCAGAATTCCCCAAAAAAAAACATGTTCAGAAAATCGAGACGATAAAGCTGCATCACATGAAGTTCAATACACTGGAGGACGAGGCTTGCTAGAAGTGGAAGCTTTTATGCAATAAGTTGGTGTAGAGAATCTAAGGGTTGTTGGTTGTCTTAACACTTTATTTCATTTACCTACTACAGAACCATCAGTGTGTTTACAGCACAACGATCATCACATCAAGTGATTAATCAACATCTAACAAGTGCAGTCAGACGTTTTTTATCGGTTAGAACGCCGATACTTTAAATAAGAGATGAAACAATGAGGTTAAAGTTAAGGGCGTTTACATCCCTGGTGAGGAGTCCCAGTGTTTTTTAAAAGATGACCCTTGACCATGATTATATGAAGAAAAGCTCCTATTGTTGTTCTCTGTCCTCCATCTCGGTCTGTATCAACACTAATTTAGGATTGTTTGCATTTGTGTTTTTATAATTATTAATCTATAACTAACGGGAATATTGTGACCAGACAGATTTTGACGCTGTGTATTTCCTTCAGGTCTTGCAGGAGAGAAAGGTGAACGAGGAGCATCAGGAATCGGACAGAAAGGGCCGAGAGGACCTGCTGGTACGTCTCCCACTTCATTTCAATCTCACTGTCTGCTGCGAAGGCTAATGTTTGATATCTCTCAAGAAAAAGGGGTAATATAGTTTCCATATATAAGTTATTTTTACAGTACAACCTGGTCAGTGGTAACATAAAGTGCCTGCTGTTAATGCGCTAAAACATGCAAAACCATACATTTGGATTTAAATTGTAAATTGGATAGAGTGTTCGCCCCCAAACCACAAGGTAGGCACTTAAAATCAGCCACATGTCAACGTATAAAAAGAAAGACTTTGAACCTAAGTGCTCCTAAGTGAATACGTTGACCTTTTTTCAATAGAAAAATGAGTGAAACTAACCAATTAATCATAACAGTTGGCGATTAATTGATTTATCTTTGCAGTTCTAACTATGATTAAAGCTAGAGTGCGTGGTTTCTGTCTTCTCCATGAGGAATTCTAATTTCTGACAACAAAACTGTCTGCGAAGCAGCAGCTAAAATTAGCTCAAACAACCACAGAAATCATGTCGTCATCGTGCCCGGAGCCTGAGCTCCGCTCCGCTAATCACACATCCACCCAGCAGCCCCACCACTCAGCCCACAATCCAGTCTGAAGCACACAAGGTCAAGTTGTGAAACAGCAGGAGTAGAGAGGGAAAGGTCCTGGAGAAGGAGGAAGTGAACAGCAGTGACTCATTCATTCACAACACATGCTGAGGAGGAGGAGGAGGAGGAGGAGGAGGACCGACGGAACCTTTCCAAGCCCACTTTGTCTAGACAGAACGCAGAGAGGGAAAAAGCATCAGCACTTTCATTTGTTTTCCCTCTCATAGTTTAGTTTTTTTCTTTTTTCCCTATGTTCCGAATGTTGTGCCCGAGACTGTCTGCAGCAGATCCAACAGCTTTTAATTTGTTTTATTTCCAGCTGAAATGTGAGCATGATGACACAAAGCCGTTAATTATCTGGTTTGGTTTAAAGATCACAAAACACTCCCTGGGGTTTTTACTTTGGGCAGCTTTGCAAGAAAGTAAGATCACAGTAAAATAACGATAGTTATAAACGGGTTTCTATTGTTCAAATGATCATAAAAACCCAAACACATGGAGTAGAATCACTCAATGATTTGGAGAATCATTTTTTCAAAATAAACTTGCTCTATTAATCTAAACTTGATAAAAAGGCTTTGCAGTTGGGATGACTTAATCTTTAAGTTATTTGACGAATTAAGGTTTCCTACTTACAAAGCATGTAGAGGTCTGTAATTTTTATCACCGGTACACTCTTACATCATAATAGCCAATGAGCAGCTACAGTAGCAGCATGCTAACCAATCAACACTGCCATTGAACTTTCTGCAATTTCGCAGATGTTTATCAGTCAACAAGGCGAATATCAGCTGATGATTGGGTGTCACCTGCCTTATTTCCTTCAGTACTTTATGAGTTACGATCTGTGTGTGTCTCCCCCCCCCCCCCCCCCCCCCCCCCCCCCCCTTCCCCAGGTCCACCTGGAGAAAGCAGAACAGGACCCACTGGCCCTCCAGGCTCTACCGGACCTCGTGGTCCCCCCGGGCGACCAGGCTATGCCGGAGTCCGCGGGCCTCCTGGACCTCCTGGATACTGTGACTCTTCTCAGTGTGTCGGTATTCCTTACAACGGCCAGGGATACGGAGGTACGTAGCTACAGCTGCACACGCTTTATTCTGGTTTTATTCAATAACATCTTGCTAATTGTTCCAATCAACTGGTGTTGGGTTTTTCAATTTGGGACCAAACTGTAAAGGAACACTCCAACATTTTGAGAGGCTCACTTGTTTTTTTGTGTCTGCTCTAAATCAAATGTGAATATGAGTCCAGTATCCAGACAGCAGGACGTATTTAGCCTAGCTTAGCACAAAGACGAGAAGCTGGGGGGAAACTGCTAGCCTAGCTCCATCAAAAGAGAAAAGAAACACACGTTCCAACAACTTTACAGCCGTCTGATTGCTTTGGTATCAGATAAAATGGAGCTGTTGATAAGATTGTCCCTGATTTAAATGAATATATCATATTGTTAAAGCAATTGCATAGCTGCTTGTGTTGAGACCAATAATATTTGAATGTCATTAAGATAGAAAAGGAAAGAAAACCTGTTTATTCAAGTTCTTCACCATTTTAATGAAGAACATATGACATGTAAATCTCCCTCTGGTGGAGCTAGTCTAGCAGTTTTCCTCTGTTCCCAATCTTTGTGCTAAGCTAGGCTAAAGATGGAATGATCAGACTCTGGTAAAGGCCTTCATATGCTGTCTGATAAAATCTAAGTCAACTTTTACATTTTAATGCCAAAACTTAAAATTTTGAAAGCAGGATTTCTAGTTATAACACTATTTCCAACCTGTGATCAGAGGTGGGTAGTAACGAGTTACATTTACTCCGTTACATTTACTTGAGTAAGTTTTTGAAATAATTGTACTTCTAGGAGTAGTTTTAAATCACGATACTTTTACTTGAGTAGATTAGTGAAAAATAAACTGTACTCTTACTCCGCTACATTAGGCTACATTGAGCTTGTTACTCGTTACTACGCTTCATTGTTTTTACCCCCACGTACGTCTCATTTTTATGTTTTATTTTGACAGAGAGAGAGAGTCTTCCCCTGAAGGCTCTACCACGTGACTGTGCTTAACCAATCACACGTCGTTGTGCAGTCACGTGACCACACTCGTTTCAGCAGCGGGACAGGTTAGCCCATAGACATATAAGGAGGTTAGCTTTACAGTCGTAGCAAAGCGAAGACGCAGAATCAAAAGTCGCCAGGGCAACGTAGACCAGGAGGACCCCCAGGAGGGCTGTTTGTCTTTTAGGTTACATACAGTATGTTTTACACATGAAGTATCCATCCAAATTTGATGTGACAAGTCTCTCAAGTAAGCTAATTTGTAATTAATAAATTAATTTTAATTTATTTTATTGATTGGATGAACTATAATTTGCCTAAATATGATTATTTTGTATTTCTGTCTGTCTGATTGATGCTTGTGTTAAGAAATAAATCAGACGTTACTCAACAGTTACTCACTACTTGAGTAGTTTTTTCATCAAGTACTTTTTTACTCTTACTCAAGTAATTATTTGGATGACTACTTTTACTTGAGTCAAATTATTCTGAAGTAACAGTACTTTTACTTGAGTACAATTTTTGGCTACTCTACCCACCTCTGCCTGTGATATTACTATATTTACAGTGTAAAGAAAACCCCACTCAGCCTCACATAATGTCTTTTTCAGGGTAGTTTGTAGAACGTAGCAGCAGTGGTTTCAGTGTCTCTGGGCTTTGAGACAGCATAAAGGGACCTCCCAAAATGTTGGAATGCTTCTTGAGGATTAACGCATGTGTGAAAAGTCCCTAATCACTACAGACCCTCAGAAGTTGTTTATTCGCAGTGTTCTCTGCTTTGAGCTAACTGACACCTTCCATCTTTGGCCTGTTTCAGGTTCACCATAGCACACTTTCTATGCCGCCTGTGCTGCTTTCACTGTGCTACAAAACTAAAGTCCTGTAACTGAAACACTCTTTTGTTTAAAAGGATAATCGCTGAAGGAAACCATTAACAAACTATGCTGAAAAAAACACCACAACAACAAAGAGGGAAACTAACAACAACAACAACTCAGCCAATAGAACAAAGCAGCAGCAGCAGTGGTGATGATGATGGCACCGACCTGTTAAGTGGCCTGTTTGCATCTTGAAGCCAAAGACCAAAACAAAGAAAACGTTGTGTTCATTGGAGGAGCATGCACCCAACAACAACAACAACAACAACAACCCAAACAAATACTAACAAAGGTGGATTTTTAACAGAGAAACCCGTGCAGCATCACCAGCAACAGCAACAACTCTGTTAACAGCACTTCTCTCGATGTGACGTGTAAATAAACTAATTTGTGCCTTGTAAATGAGGTTTAAATCAAGTCCACTACATTTAGTCTTTAACAGCTGTAGTTTTAAAGCTTGTGCCTTGCAAATCAACAACCTGCTGCTTGCTGAATGCCAACAAAAACGCCTCTTTTTTTTGTATGATTCTTTTTGTTTTACTGCCCACGTTGTGTTTGTAGCTGTTTAACTGCTCAGGGCCACACTCAATCACTTCTGCACCTGTGGGCCTGGATGTTTAGATTTGACACTTCTCTTTTCCTTTTTTTGTTTTATTTTATATTTTTCACCCAAACCAGCTATACTGTACGTATGTTACATAAAATGCTAGCAATGCAATCCCAAATGTTTCTCCAGGCTGCTGGTAGAAGAACTTGACTTTTATGTAGAAAACGTATGAGTGACTAATGCCTTCTAACAGAAGGGAAAAACATAACTGCACTGAGAGTTTAGCAGGGGCGTGTTCAACCTGATCCCACACCCACTAGAATCTAACAGTTGATTGGCCAAATTCACAAGAGCTAATTAACCAATCAACGTTTAAATGCACTTCCAATTTAGCTTGCTAGCTTTCTTTTAGCATCAAGAATTCAAAAGAAGCTGTGTGATTTGAACTGTATAACTTGTAAGTAATTATAATTATCTGCAGCCGGTTGCACTAAGAAGATCTGTTGCAATATATTAGTTCAAAATCTTTAAATAGAGTAAGATGTGATCCAAAGAAAGAAAAGAAAAAAAACACTAACTAGTGATGTCCCAAACTGTACAGTGGACACGCCCCTGCTGTTTACTGACCATCAGTGCTTTTGCCAGCAGTCACAGAGACAGAACATTTTCAGCCTGTTTGTGCATGTTGAGACAAACTGAGAAACGTATGCTCACTTGGCCCAAACGCTATCTCCGAGCAGGCCAATATCCACCTGAACCCGACACCCAAGTAGTCCCAGACCCCGTGGAGGAAGAACTGTCGAATAACCAGCGTCAAAAGAGATCACTATCAAGAAAGGCATCCAACAGGCTAACATCATAAGACCAGCCATGTTCTCTTTTTCTTTATTTTTTTGTCTTGTTCAACCGGTTCGTTGTTTGGATTTATGCACATTATTCACACACACAAAAACGGGGTTTGACACCTCGACTTCATTGGAACAACTGCCTTTAAATGTCTTAAAACGTATGTGAATATTCATTTTTGTGAAGGGTGTGGACAGAGGGAAGGGAGTTTTGGCACGAGTGTTTCAAAAAAGACGGAAGAAAAATAAAACGTAACTTGTGTCTTTTGCTTGTAACATATTTGCATCCAGTTTGTTTTTACTTCACTCATTGTAACAAAGCTAAAGACAGAAAATGGTTGTTAACAGATCATCCAGTACGTTAAATATATTCCTTCTCATTCAGTGTTGTTTTCTAACGGAGGTTCAGTTTCATTATGGCAGTTAAACACAGCTTTCATTTTTTATCTCTAGACTTGATATTTATCAGTTCTTTATTCAGTCACAGCTAATTTTAACAAAAGGTGGAATTGCATGTCTGTGGTGTATATTTAGTACATGTTTTTGGTACATTTCATTTTGTTTTAATCAGAATATAGTTGTTGTAATTCTTGTAATTTTCTCAGTATCGAATGCAGTCGAAACCTGTGTGCAACACTATGGAAGTGGTATTGCTGCTTCATGTTTAAACTGCAGATTGTGAATTCCACAGCCTTATTTTCTTATTTATTTCTGAAAACAGAAGAGGCATTTTTCAATAAAACTACTGAAAATTTACATCTGTGTGCTTTTTGTAAGCATTTTCTCAGGAGTCTGCACAGAATCGGTAAGAGACAAGGGGAAGAAAAAATAAATATACTAGTACAAGCAGGGCGAGGATTACTACAAAAGTCATAGAATGTCTTAAAAATATCATAAAAAGTCACAGTATAGTATGTTGAAGAAATATCACAATAGAGATAGTACATACAATGTCACAAAAATAGTACAAAAAAGTCATAGTATATCACTCAAATATAAATATTCATAGTATAGTATGTTGTAAAAACACAAAAAAAGTCATATAGTATGTTGCAAAAATATTTAAAAAGTTATAGTATGTTGTAAAAATTCAAAATAAGTCATACAGTATGTCCACAAATATCACAAGTTATAGTACATATAGTATGTCATAAAAATATGATAAAAAGTCAGTATAGTATGTCCAAAAATATAAAAATATAAAGTTATAGTATAGTATGTCATAAACATATCATTAAAAGTCATAGTATAGTATGTCTAAAAATATTATAAAAATAGAAAGTTATAGTGTAGTATGTCATAAAAATATCATAAAAAGACATAGTATAGTATGTCCAAAAATATGATAAAAATATAAAGTTATAGTATAGTATGTCATAAAAATATGATAAAAAGTCATAGTATAGTATGTCCAAAAATATTATAAAAATATAAAGTTATAGTATAGAATGTCATAAAAATATAAAAAGTCATATTATAGTATATCCAAAAATATTATGAAAATATAAAGTTATAGTATTTAATAAAAATATGATAAAAAGTCATAGTATAGTATGTCCAAAAATATTATAAAAATAGAAAGTTATAGTATAGTATGTCATAAACATATCATTAAAAGTCATAGTATAGTATGTCTAAAAATATTATAAAAATATAAAGTTATAATATAGAATGTCATAAAAATATCATAAAAAGACATAGTATAGTATGTCCAAAAATATTATAAAAATATATAGTTATAGTATAGTATGTCATAAAAATATGATAAAAAGTCATAGTATAGTATGTCCAAAAATATTATAAAAATATAAAGTTATAGTATAGAATTTCATACAAATTTAAAAAGTCATAGTATAGTATGTCCAAAAATATTATAAAAATATAAAGTTATAGTATAGTATGTCATAAAAATATGATAAAAAGTCATAGTATAGTATGTCCAAAAATATTATAAAGTTATAGTATAGTATGTCATAAAAATATCATAAAAAGTCATAGTATAGTATATCCAAAAATATTATAAAAATAGAAAGTTATAGTATGTCATAAAAATATCATAAATACGCATAGTATAGTATGTCCAAAAATATGAAAAAAATATAAAGTTATAGTATAGAATTTCATAAAAATTTAAAAAGTCATAGTATAGTATGTCCAAAAATATTATAAAAATATAAAGTTATAGTATGTCATAAAATATCATAAAAAGTCAGAGTATAGTATGTCCAAAAATATGATAAAAATAGAAAGTTATAGTGTAGTATGTCATAAACATATCATTAAAAGTCATAGTATAGTATGTCTAAAAATATTATAAAAATAGAAAGTTATAGTATAGTATTTCATAAAAATATCATTAAAAGTCATAGTATAGTATGTCTA
>NC_048424.1:3053838-3069662 GCF_013103735.1 Etheostoma cragini | reverse complement strand
TTATAAAAATAGAAAGTTATAGTATAGTATTTCATAAAAATATCATTAAAAGTCATAGTATAGTATGTCTAAAAATATAAAGTTATAGTATGGTATGTCATAAAATTTGATAAAAAGTCATAGTATAGTATGTCCAAAAATATCATAAAAATAGAAAGTTATAGTATAGTATGTCATAAAAATATGATAAAAAGTCATAGTATAGTATGTCCAAAAATATTATAAAAATAGAAAGTTATAGTATAGTATTTCATAAAAATATCATTAAAAGTCATAGTATAGTATGTCTAAAAATATTATAAAAATAGAAAGTTATAGTATGTCATAAAAATATCATAAATATTCATAGTATAGTAAGTCCAAAAATATTACAAAAATAGAAAGTTATAGTATAGTATGTCATAAAATATCATAAAAAGTCAGAGTATAGTATGTCCAAAAATATGAAAAAAATAGAAAGTTATAGTATAGTATGTCATGAAAATATCTTAAAAAGTCATAGTATAGTATGTCCAAAAATATCATAAAAATAGAAAGTTATAGTATAGTATGTCTTAAAAATATGATAAAAAGTCATAGTATAGTATCTCCAAAAATATTATAAAAATATAAAGTTATAGTATAGAATTTCATAAAAATTTAAAAAGTCATAGTATAGTATGTCCAAAAATATTGAAAAATATAAAGTTACAGTATAGTATGTCAAAAAAATATGATAAAAAGTCATAGTATAGTATGTCCAAAAATATTATAAAAATATAAAGTTATAGTATAGTATGTCATAAACATATGACATAGTATAGAATGTCATAAAAATATGATAAAAAGTCATAGTATAGTATGTCCAAAAGTATTATAAAAATAGAAAGTTATAGTGTAGTATGTCATAAACATATCATTAAATGTCATAGTATAGTATGTCTAAAAATATTATAAAAATATAAAGTTATAGTATAGTATGTCATAAAAATATGATAAAAAGTCATAGTACAGTATGTCCAAAAGTATTATAAAAATAGAAAGTTATAGTATAGTATGTCATAAAAATATGATAAAAAGTCATAGTATAGTATCTCCAAAAATATTATAAAAATATAAAGTTATAGTTTAGTATGTCATAAAAATATGATAAAAAGTCATAGTATAGTATGTCCAAAAATATTATAAAAATAGAAAGTTATAGTATAGTATTTCATAAAAATATCATTAAAAGTCATAGTATAGTATGTCTAAAAATATTATAAAAATAGAAAGTTATAGTATGTCATAAAAATATCATAAATATTCATAGTATAGTATGTCCAAAAATATTACAAAAATATAAAGTTATAGTATAGAATTTCATAAAAATTTAAAAAGTCATAGTATAGTATGTCCAAAAATATTATGAAAATATAAAGTTATAGCATAGTATGTCATAAAATATCATAAAAAGTCAGAGTATAGTATGTCCAAAAATATGAAAAAAATAGAAAGTTATAGTATAGTATGTCATAAAAATATCTTAAAAAGTCATAGTATAGTATGTCCAAAAATATTATAAAAATATAAAGTTATAGTATAGTATGTCATAAAAATATCTTAAAAAGTCATAGTATAGTATGTCCAAAAATATTATAAAAATAGAAAGTTACAGTATAGTATGTCATAAACATATCATTAAAAGTCAGAGTATAGTATGTCTAAAAATATTATAAAAATAGAAAGTTATAATATAGAATGTCATAAAAATATCATAAAAAGACATAGTATAGTATGTCCAAAAATATCACAAAAATATAAAGTTATAGTATAGAATTTCATAAAAATGTAAAAAGTCATAGTATAGTATGTCCAAAAATATTATAAAAATATAAAATTATAGTATAGTATGTCATAAAATATAAAAAGTCAGAGTATAGTATGTCCAAAAATATGATAAAAATAGAAAGTTATAGTATAGTATGTCATAAAAATATCATAAAAAGTCATAGTATAGTATGTCCAAAAATATTATAAAAATATATAGTTATAGTATAGAATGTCATAAAAATATAAAAATTCACAGTATAGTATTTCCAAAAATATGATAAAAATATAAAGTTATAGTGTAGTATGTCATAAACATATCATTAAAAGTCATAGTATAGTATGTCCAAAAGTATTATAAAAATAGAAAGTTATAGTGTAGTATGTCATAAACATATCATTAAATGTCATAGTATAGTATCTCCAAAAATATTATAAAAATATAAAGTTATAGTTTAGTATGTCATAAAAATATGATAAAAAGTCATAGTATAGTATGTCCAAAAATATGATAAAAATATAAGGTTTTAGTATAGAATGTCATAAAAATATAAAAAGTCATAGTATAGTATGTCCAAAAATATGATAAAAATCGAAAGTTATAGTATAGTATGTCATAAAAATATCATAAAAAGTCATAGTATAGTATCTCCAAAAATATTATAAATATATAAAGTTATAGTATAGAATGTCATAAAAATATCATAAAAAGTCATAGTATAGTATCTCCAAAGTTATATAATTGTATGTTGAAAAAATATCACAAGACATAGTATATACATTGTCGTAAAAATAAGAAAAAGTCAGTTTATAGTACGTCATAAAAATATAAAAATGTCAAAGTATATTGAAAAAATATCACCAAAAAATGTCATATGTCACACAAATATAAATATTCATATTGTAGTATGTCTGAAAAACACGGAAAAAAGTTATAGTATGTTGTAAAAATTCAAAATAAGTCATATAGTATGTCCAAAAATATCACAAGTTACAGTATATAGTATGTCATAAAAAATACAAAAAAACTCAGTTTAGTATGTCGTAAAAATATAAATAATCATAGTATAGTATGTCAAAAAAATTAAAGTATGTTAAAAAAATTATTACAAATTATAGTATATAGTATGTTTCAGAAATATAAATAGTCATAGTATAGTATGTCGGACAAACACCAAAAAAAAGTCATAGTATGACATGAAAATATCACCAAAAAAAATCATAGTACAGTATGTCAAAAATATAAAAGTCATTATGTAGTATGTTTCAAAAATATAAAAAGTAATAGTATAGTATGTCCAAAAATATGATAAAAATAGAAAGTTATAGTATAGTATGTCATAAGTAATTTCACAACTATAATTTATAGTGTGTCATAAAAATATAAAAGGTCAAAGTAAAGTATGCCAAAAAAATAAAAAATCATAGTATATAGTATGTTTCTGAAATATAAATTGTCATAGTACAGTATGTCGGAAAAACACAAAAAAAAAGCCATGATATACATAATATACTGGAGAAAAAAAAATCACAAAGTCATTGTATAGGTCCAAAAAACATCAGTCATAGTATATAGTATGTTGCAAAAATATAAAAAGTCATAGTATAGTTTGTTGTAAAAATACAAAAACTATTAAGTAAAAAGTAAAAAGTATGGTTTGTCCAAAAATATAAAATTATCATAAGTCAGAGTATAAAATATTGCGAAAATATCACCAAAAAAGTCATATTTTAGTAAGTGGAAAAATTAAGTTAAAGTATACTATGTCATAAAAATATAAAAAAAGTCATAGTATAGCATGTTGAATTTTTTTTTAAAGGTATAGTATGTCTAGATAAATGTGTTGTAAAAACACAAAAAAGTCATAATACACTATGTAGAAACATATCACAAAAAAGTCATAGTATAGTATGTTGAAAAATATCACAAGTCACAGTATGTAGTATAAAAATATGATTGTGAGTAATAGTAGGTCACAAAAATATCACAAGTCACAGTATATTGCAAAAATATAAATATTCAGTTATAGTATGTCGAAAATCTATGAAAAGTCATGGTTTAGAATGTCTAGAAAAATATAAACAATCATAGTAAGTTGAAAAACATAAGTAATAGTATGACATGACAAATCTAAAAAAGTCAGAAATATAAATAATCAAAGTATAGTATGTCAAAAAATTTCACACAAATTCATATTATACTAAGTCAAAAAAAGTCATAGTATAGTATGTCATAAAATGTCAAAAAGGTCACAAAGGAGGTCATGGTATGTCATTAAAAAAAGTCATTGTACGTCAAAAAAAAAAGTCATAGTATAGTATGTTGACAAAATATCACAAATCACAGCATATCCATCCAGCCATCCATCCATCCATCCATCATGCTTATCCGGTGTCGGGTCGCGGGGGCAGCAGCTCCAGCAGGGGACCCCAAACTTCCCTTTCCCAAGCCAAATCAACCAGCTCTGACTGGGGGATCCCGAGGCAAAAAAAAAAAGAAGTAAAAAAGTCATGGTTGTGTTACTATTCCACAACTTTTGGTTGACTTATGTTGAAAAATATCACAAAAAGTCATAGTATGTCATAAAAATATATAAAGTCATAGTATTGTCTGTCAGAAAAATTCACAAAAAGTCAGTATAAATAAGAATGAAAGATATCAATATTACATGATCACCAGGGGAAAATAATATCAAAACCTATTTGGGAATAAACCTGTTTTTTTAACATTAACGAAAAAGAAGCAGCCTAGGGCTCGTACTTGGGTCAGACTACAGAGGTCTACGGCAGGGCTGCACACATTGTATCATTTGTTTTTTTATGTCAAAAAGTCCCTCTGATTTTTCATATTAGTTAATACAAAACATCAGCAGTGTACAGTGCACTTAGCGGTGCTTTTTATGTTTAATTTAATTTGGTTTAATAACAGAAAGCTGAAAAGGATTTCCTTTTGTTTGTTTTAAATTGAACAAGCAAGTCAAATGATAAAAAGTAGGCTTTAAGAGAAAAAGACAGGCCCCAGAGCAGAGCATGTCACCGTTTCTTCTCTGGGGGAAAGGAAGCCTCCATCCTGGGGTGGAAACACGGCGGGCACACCTGCAAACTCTTAACAGGTGAAAAAGGTGAACAGAGGACAACCACTTGAACCCTGTAGGGGTGCCGGCGGCATGCGGGACAAGATTATTTTATTTTTATTTTTTTAAATATAAGCTTTAAAATTTAGCACTCTGGTGTACTCTGAGAAGACAATTTAGGAGGAGAACAAGTTTACTTAAGAAATGTATCAGGAATGAGCCACAAACATGAATGTATTTTTCCCCATTGGTTGCTATAGCCTGTGCAAAACAACAGATCCGTACCCTTATCAAAAGGGCCACTGAAATTTCATCTTAAATAACAATGAATAAATGAAAAAAGATTATGGCACGGCTTGATTTCTGGCTATATGGTCAAATTCAAATTATTTATTTAAAATGTAATAACATTACTGTCAACTGCTGTTATGGGGAGACACCCCAGGTGAATAAGGAAATAAATTAGGTGACATCACTTTTATGTGACCATAAAACATCCCCAGCTAATAACTGACATTAAGACAAATACATTTTGTTTCCTGAAATGATGTTTAAATATAAAAATGGTGCCTTATCATGCTAAATGTGTGCTAATTTGCATACATGCCAATCAGTTCCAGGGTGTCTAGACCATCTCCATCTTCTCATTCCCTCCAAATTTTCAACATATGGTTCACATACAAAGGTGAAAAGTTTGCAGGTATGAGTCAGGATTTTTTTCCGACCCTGAACTTGAGAGCTGGTGAGGATTGGCTAACTCCACTGGCCCGACTCGCTCGCTGCTATTTTCTCTTCAGATACTTTCCCCCTGAATCACCGCCACAAACATAAAGTGGCTTAATAGCTGAGCACACGAGTGAGAGACACTAATCATCTTTAAGCTGTAAACATCAAATCACCAGCATGGAAACACCTCATCACCGACGTTCGGCTGCACAGATGAGTTCATCTCTACTGGAGTGTGACTCATCTGTAGCTACCAGACACAAGGCAACAATCCTACAGAGACAGTTTAGATTATCAGAGAGGAGAAATTATATTTATGGCCTCAACATCACATCATGTGCTTATTGAACATGAATAGTGTGCATCTACTGCTTCTGCACTTCAAAATAATCCTCATTTTATAGATTATCTTTACTTAGATTAACTGCCGAACGTATAAAAACATGGTGGAATTGTTGCTGACTGACGCTTTATAAAATTTCTGAAAAAAAGAGTTAAATGTTTTGTCCACAACTCAAATATATTCAGTGTGCAGTTTACTATAAGTCAATTTCCAAGCGAAAATGCCAGAAATGTACATGTTTAAACTTCTTAAATATGTGGATTTGTATGATATATATAATATGTTTTGGACTATTGGTCGGATAAAACAAGGAACTGAAAGACATGACTTTGGGAAGCTGTTGAGGATGTTTTATACCACTTTTTGAAGTTTCATTAAATTGAGAAAATACTCTGCAGATTAACTTCTAGCCGGGCTGCAATAATGTGTAAAGTGAAACTAAACTATTTCCTGGAGGAGGATGACTGACATGGCGCCTTGTTAAAACAAGACTTTTCAAGATCTTCCTGCTCACTTGTTGAGTTCAAACGTAGCAGGTGAAGCATCAGGAGAAAGAAAAGGAAACGTAGTTTGTGTTGATTTTAATCAGAAACCTCCTGCGGTCTAATTGAAAAGAAATGACAATGGCGGAACAGCCTTGTTCTTCTCCTCCCCCCCGAGCCTCGAGCTTATCAGCAGCTTTGAACTTCCTCCCTCGGCCTTGCAGAAGAAAACAGACCGCGATACGATCTTTGATGGTGGCCAAATTCAAAACATATCTGAGCATGATGAAATGTTTTGGGACATTTTTCTTTCTTCACTGCTGACGACTGAAGGTCATAAGGAATAAACCGAAAACTTCAAGCACATTTCTTCCGACTCTCCCTACTGAGGGGAAATTTGATTAAAAGACACTACGAGGACCACTTTGCAGGACACGGAGGTCATTTACATCCACCACATGATCTTCATATACAATCAATAAAAGTCAAAGGGTATCCTGATTCTAGATAATCTACACCACATTTCCCCTTGTTGTTGTTTCCGGTTCCAAAGAGGATCTTTGGTTCTTTGCTTTTGCGATTTCCTTTCCACATTACTAAAGAGGATAAACATTAGGGCCGCAACTAACAATTACTTTTATTGTTTATTAATCTGTAGATTATTTTCTTGATTAAGTGTTGAGTTGTTTGGTATCGAAATGTCAGAAAATGGTAAAAAAAAAATTGAAAAAAAGAAAAAAAAGAAAGGGTGAACAGTGTTTCCCAAAAAGCCCAAGACGTCCTCAAAAGTCTGGTTTTGTCCACAACTCAAAGATATTCAGTTTACTGTCCCAGAGAGAAGAAACTAGAACAAATGGCTAAGCCAACCCCAATTAACGAAAAAAATAGAACCTATCAGAGCTTTGTGCGTGGGCCCTTGTGTTGTCTTCCCATCAACCATGAAAAAAAATTATCACTTTTTCCGATATTTTTGTCACTTTTTTCAATGTTGTGGTTGCTTTTGATGTTTTTTCCAAAGATATTTGATATTTCTAATTTTGATATTTCAGCTCATTTCAAAGGCTCCTTTTTAGTGATGAAAAAACTGAAACTGGGTCAAATTTGACCTGAGCACAACATTAGGGTTAAACACATTTACATTATCTCTCCTGAAAAGTGGCCACAGGTGAGGTTGCGGTTTGATGCAGCTGTACAGATAGTCAGAAGTAGATCTGAGCTCTAACTAACCATAACCAAACTATGTTACTAATATACTGTACTGAGAGCGTACTGTAACATACAAAGAAAAGCCAAAAAAAACTTCACATTTAAGAAGTTAGTGACCAGCTAGTCTGTCTGTCTGTTGCTCCAGCGGGATTATCAGAGCTTGTTTCAGCTGTGAAAACAGCTGCTTGCTTCTGGAACAACGCATTCTCATGAACGGGTTTGTATATCGTACAAAAACGTATGCACAACACTTTGTATGATATCCTACAAAATTACAGTGAAGTGTTTGGGAGCTGCAGGTTGCCGCTTGCATGCCTCCTTTACACATTTGGTGATAATAATATATATATATATATATATATAATATAAAATTCTTTGGAGTGACGCCGCCTCACTTGTCACCAAGGCACTCTTGGATTGATGGTGCACAAACACTGAGTTTCATTGTGTTCAACTGCACAGAAGGAGCAGAAATTATGTGGAACACATGAAGTAACATTTTTATACAATCCAGATTCGTTTAATGACACCTTACTGCGATCAGGGGGGAGTTACCATTGAGAGCAGGCCAGTGTTTATATGTCGCTGTTAAGTGCAGTAAAAACTCATCCTCCAGCTCAGCTTTGAGGCTCTTAGCAGAACTATAAACTCGTTCACTGGCTAGAGATGACCTCATGGAAAATCTGGCAACAGCGTGGGTTTGCTCAGTTTGAGGTGCAAAACCTGTACTAATCCAGTCCATACCTACAATGTTTATGGAGGAAGTGTGTCCCGGTGGGACCAACGCACTCAGACAATACAGGGTCAGGACAACTGGGCAGAACAGATTAGTGTGAGTATTTCATGGAGGAAAGATGATCTCTTTGAATGAACCAGTTTTCAAAAGTGCATCAAGTAAACTAAATATACGGCTTAACCCACTGACGCATAAAATTAACTATTATAATTGACTAAATATGTTTATTATAAATATTGATCTATGGTTGTTAGATGGGATGATGTGTACTGATTTACTGTACTATCACTTTGATATTTCTAGTTGTATTAGACTACAGGTAGTATTGCAAATTTGTATATAACCTTTATTTATACAGGTAATCGCATTGACACAGGGTCTCATTCTCAACAGTTACAGACAGATTGCAGATACACAAGATGTACTATATACAATTTTTAAACAAAAGTGCCAAGCAGATTTAAAACACTAACTTACTAAAAACAGACTTCCGAAGATGTTTTTTTTCCCAGTACCCTTCAAATGAGTTTTAAATCCCCTACTTTTAGATGCTGCTGCAGTGTATTCAAGGTGAAGGGGTAGAACAAGAGGAATAAATAACCTTTAACAATACAGATCTCTAGAAATCAGGCTGCTGGGCTCTAGCTCGACATTTCTCCGTTCACGACTGAGATGGACAGAATAGCGCTGCATGCATTAGCCAGCAGCTAGCAGACATTTAGCTGCTTAATCCTGACAAAACACCACAGAGCAAATGATTGTTTTTTTTCATTTTTTGAGGATTCTGTTATTAGAGTGCTGAAGGAAAAAGAAAATACAAACAAATATATACAAAAATAATACCTACCCAATGAACAAATATCCAAATTGTTGGGTCCAGTCCTACAATTAGCCTTCTTTACAACAGGATTATCACATAGATGTGATCAAGGACCTAACTTTTTAGTGATAAACAAACATGTACATTTCCTTATATTATCTAGAAATGTGGGGTGACACTATTTGAAAAAAGCTTTTGATTATCAAACTGAAATGACTCCCACAGTGTTTGTTTTCTCTCTATCCCCACCTACTTGCACACATCCAAAGAAAAAGGCAAACAGCGTTGAATAACGGTAAACAGTAACTATGGCAAAAACTACTTTTAACATGCTAAATGTCAGCAGTTGTGTCCGCGCTTGTTTTACTGAGGCGATTCATGTCTGCATGTTATTGTTACATTTCACTTACACATCATTACCTTGTGGCTTTCCTCTAACTGACCCTGTGCTTAACAGTAAGTCATAAATTAGTCACAAAGGTTATTCTTGGAAAAAAGGACACTTGTTGTAAGATGCTGGTCGGCATGGTGTCATTATCCGAACAATAATAAACATCTGCAATGTGGCTGTGATGTTTATTGCTCATCAGAGAAATAGAGAAAATGTAGGTCTTTTCATCTAAGTGATTGCAAACACTGACAAACCAACACATGACTTCATACAGTGAGGAGAGCCTTGGAGGAGTGTCTGGTGTTGCTGCAACCCACAGCCCTCAGAAGTGCTGAAGCTGACTCAGCATTTATTGGGAGATGTCGTCAGTGTCACTGGAATTTCATGAAAACTCATCAAAAAGAAGAAAGAAACCGTTCCATAAACTGAACTAGCGCTGGCGTCACCATTTCCTTGGTAATGTCACATTCCCACAACTCATCAAACAACATTGGCTTCAAATTTAAAGATTTGCTACTTTTCCCGTTTATGATTGTAACAGAAACATCTGAGTTTCAGATCGTCAGTCGGACAAATCAGTTTTAATCGGCCGTTATTAATGCTCAGACCGATAGGTCGGGGCATGCCTATTATTAGTCAGGCTCTACAATACGGCAAGTTTGAAATAATCAATATATTGCTAGACAATCTTATAAGGATACCGATATATCCCTAGCATCATGTCATTACCCCTGTCTCTCTCTCTCATGTCTTCAACTTTCCTGTCAAAATAAAGGCCTTAAACGCCCTAAAAATAATCTTAAAAAAATAAAGACATCAACATTTGGTGCTGCGTATCAATTCTTATACTGCATGAAGTACCAACATTTGCCAATAATGCTGTTTCAATATTATGTTGTGATAAGTTGGAGCTCTGCAGGGAATATGAAATAGTTTTCACCACATGCATGTATCTTGTGTTAGTTATTTACGAGTTGAGTATGCTGAAAGCTAATTTATCAGCGTAATAAAACTGCTTGAAGCCCGATCCAATGACAATTTCTCCTGGCGTTTCTGCATTTTAAAAACTGATAATCGTTAATGAAGTTAACACTAAATGTGTCGAATCAGCAGCTGCAGCTAGTTCAAAGAAAATTCAGACAATCTAAAGAGAAAATTTGGAAGGGGAAGTTCAGCTCAATACTGAGATTTATTTTCAAGCAAAATCATGAACTCCGCCACATCTGATTAGACATAATTTACTCATTTACGAGTCTGCTTCAAACACACTTTCTGTGTTCTCACTCTGGTGTGTTTGAAACAACAGTGATGTTTGTCATAGTGAACAAATCAAATGCATTTAAAAAAGGCACTTTGCATCATTTCAGAGACCCCATAAAAATGTCTCACGTTGATTATTTCATTTGACTCCATTGTTACAGCTTGGCTGTTCATCAAGATTATTTTTTCTGGTAAATCAGAAAAATATTGCACTGTTCTGAGGCCCATGAAAATAATCGACCTCTCACAATACTCACCACAGTTCCTTTGCAGTTTAAGATCTAACATTCAAAAAATATGACCCGCTTAGAAAAGCTGATGCATTGGTATAAATTAAACTGTCCAATAGTTATAATATTAAAAGTACCCAAGTCCAAATTTGGTCAGTTGAATCAGATTTGTCTGTTGAATACAAATTTTCAACTATTTGTTCTTTATCCCCCCCCCCAGGTATTCAGCATCAAGCAACGCTTTATAGAACTGCCAAATGGGATTGGCTAGATGGCCCTGGTTACAAAGACGGTCACGTAATGAAGTAAACAAGGAAAGTTCGCCATCCTAGCTAACGCGTACTAACCAACTACTGCATCCGAGAAACCATGTTTAATAAAAACTGCACTGACCAGCTGTTATTTAGCTGTAATACTGAAACAGATCTCACAGAGATACATGTTGGTAAATCACGAAATCATGACAATATGAAGGATTCTTACCCAGATTTTCCACCCTGCTGCATTCGGGCTGCGTCACAGTTCTGTTCCGTCCTCCATCATGCGCCATACCCCACCTACACCATCTCAGAAGCGGAGCGTCTTGCCTGCCCGACTCGATTGTATTGTCTCTACAAGAAAGAACAATCACGTGTTTATTAGCTAGTATCTAACTTCCACTTCAAGCAATCCTGCCATTAAACTCCATGCCTTCTCTTTTCAGATGTGTTATGTCTTATGTTTTCCACCTCCAGGAATAAACTCCTGCTGTCCGTGGTGTTGTAGTGGAGACATACATTATACACTATTGCGAGGTGACTTTTGATTAAACTGACTGGATAAAACGCAGCCCAGTCGTGTCTGGTGGAAAATAGGGGTTTTGATTTGTGATCTTTTAATAATTCTGAAGACGTTTCTTTTTCAAATCTGATTAACCAAATTCAAAAATATGAAATGGAAATTGAATATTGCAATTCAATTAAATTAAATTAGATGTTGACCTCCTTAGTTTCCCTCAGGCTCTTTGAGTCAAAGTTCCTAATAAATGAAATGTATTGAATTCAAGTTTTCAAATTAATTTTGTCGCAGTCATTGGAATATTGAGGCGACTGGAAGCAAAAGCAGGTGTGACACAGCCCGAACTAATATGTGTCTGTCTTTGTGCCCGTGGAAATGTGGCATTGGAGTGAGCAGCAGGGATCTGATCTGTGTTGGGGAGTTTGTCTTCCTTCTGAGAAGAGGAAGATGGTCTTCATTAATCTCTGGCTTCATCACACACACACACACACAGACAGTATTCATTTTCAACAGGCAGGCCAAAGAAACATTTTTCAAATAAATTAATCGATAGATCTCTTCAATTGATTTAGTTGTAAGACGTTTCATTGCCTTGGCAGTTTAAAATTAACTGTGCTTGTCCTGATTCAAACATAAAAGGAGTCAAATTTGGAGTTTTTTTTTGTTTTTTTGTTAACTAAGTCAAGTCATACTTTGAGACGTCTTCTGCTGTCAGTATTGCGCATGTGTCTTTGGTATCGTTTTCACTGGTATTAAATATGGGAGACAAGCTAATAATAGATAAGTGTCAATCAATTTCAATGCTAAATCTAAATCAAAAGCAGGATCAGCCAAAAAAATAAAAAATAAAGAGGACAGCAAGTATAAAACTACCAGGGCGGTGACGTGAGTTCTTGCAGGCTACAACAACAACAATTAAATCGGACATACTAAACATGACACTGTTGAGAATCTAGCCAAGCCAGGTGTTGGCTGTGCCTGATTCCAAACTACGCCTTTTCCAAAACCAAGAACACAAGTCAGGGACACAGACGTGGACCGGACAACTCAGGAGATTTTACTTTGGCTTTTAGTAGTCTCACTTCATTACAACGCCTCCACCTTCAGGAACAATGCCAAAGAAAACAATCTTGTTTTGACATTCAATATCTCAAAAGTAAAATAGTGAAATTCCAGAGTGGGCTTCTGTTGACCAAGAGAACTAAACTGGGCCATCAAAACATCTTCAGTCCAAAATTTACTCCATTCAGACTCTAATGAAATACTGAAGAAACACAAGAACGTGCCGATAACATTAGTAATTGATCTTATCCTGTTATGGAAAAAATTTCCAGATTTTGATTTTCACTATACGACAAACAGGATTATAAAATTCCTAGGACTCAATTGAAAGAATCAAAGATCCTCTAATGACTGCGACATGGGACGCTCCTCTCTTCGAAGAAAATGGATGCAACAGGGGGGCGCAGAGGAACCCAAATACCGGGTTTAATTGCTGAGTGAGCCGTCTTTCTAACAGAACAATGATCATATATTGAATAAGTATCATATATTGAATAACATCAGTCAACAAAGTCATTTTTCCTGCAGCATTAGTTTCTTGCAGGTTTCGGGGTATTTAAGGTAGACCGCTGGCTTCTCCTCCTGCAGTTAAGTTTATGAGATTCTGTTTAAAATCTCACATTGGTTTAACACGGTAGCCTAACAAATGTTGATATTAAACAAATAGGGAGCATTTAACGGCGATGTCTTTTGTCCATTATCATTTACAGCCCGTCGTCATAATCTGAGCGCGGCTGACAGACGCCTCACATTCCTGCCTGATCACAACACCCAGACTGCAAATGAACGTGACAAAGGGCAGGTAAATACTGTGGGTTTTATTTCCTAATAAAGTGCAGTTAAAGCGATTACCTAATGGTTTTTTTTTTGGTCAAAAGTTTTACGCCTACTTTCCATAAAGAGAAAACTGGCAGATTGACTGCTCCTGCTGTAATGAAGTCACCTTTGGAAAGTGGAGTTAACAGGAATGTGTGTTACTGCATCATGACGGATCTCATTCAACTCACTCACCAAACATAAAAGGTCAATACTGTCACGATCTGGCTCTTGGACCGTTTGGTCCAAATTTGGAGACAACACATTTAAAGGTATAACAAAAGTAATTTATTTTAACAAACAATAAATCATACTTGGAAGTAAGGCAACAGAGAACTCAAAACGACCGTAGCCACATCCTTGAAGGGGGACGCCACGCTAACGGAGAAAAGAAGAAGAGACCACATACTGCACTAGTACCAGGCTTAAGTAATCGGCACACACTGGGGCCCTCAGGTGTTCACGACTAACCTAATGAGGCAAGCACAGGAAAGTTACACAGGACAGCCCCACAGGGGTCGTCACAATACAAGTATGCTTTTACAACCAAAACAATTTTCACAGTGACATTAAAGCCAGAAGGAATGGTTCATGTTGGTTTTAACATCTGTCGTGTGTGATATCTGTTAAAACTTTCTAAAACTATTAAAGGCATAGACATGAATTTTGGCACAGACATTCACATTCCCCAGAGAATGAATCCTGATGACTTTGGTGATCCTCTGACTTTTTAATCTTACACAGCCGGGAGGCTAAAGATGTCTCCGTCAAAACACCAAAAGATTTTTTTTTTTTTAAAGATTTTTTTTGGGCATTTTAGGCCTTTAATGGACAGGACAGCTGACGATGTGAAAGGGGAGAGAGAGGGGGAGTGACATACAGCAAAGGGCCGCGGGCTGGATTCGAACCGGGGCCGGCTACGTCGAGGAGTAATCCTCTATATATGGGCACCCGCTCTACCCACTGAGCTATCTGGGTGCCCACACACCAAAAGATTTTAACGCTGACAAAGCCACCTGTAGAATTAGGGCTGCAGCTTACAAAAAAAAGAAAAAAAAAAAAAGGCCAACCATTAGTTTACATGGTGAAATGTAAGACAGCGTCATCTTTACATTTTTCTGTCATTTTAGAGACAACTGTGATTGCAACATTCCAGCATTTGGCAAATCTTTACATTTCTACTTAGGGTTCATAAGTACAAGCAAGTTAGTCACGCTGGTTCCCAGATTTACAGAAACCTTGGGTGTGGATCAGTTGTGGGAGGCCAGTTTGGGTCAAACTTGCAGCACATATTTACTGTTGGTTGGATTTACTGTTGGTGGTTCAGGTCGGAAATGTCGGGGCGAGCGTGTGGGTTTGGATGTAATGAGGATGAGGCGTTTATTCCCTCAACAGATGTTTTAGATGTCAGTCCAACTCATCATCTTACCCTGCATTATTAAGCTTCATCAATTTGGAGCACTATGTAGATCTTGGTAAACAGGGAAAAGCGGTTTGTGTATTTTGAAAATTCAAAACATAAGGATTTGAGAGACATCCCTGGTCTTGTCCAAGGCTTTTTGATTTAATTGAATATCTGTTATCGGTCCCCAGATCCCTCAACTGTACTGAATAAATGCCTGCAGCTCTGTTTTCACTTATGCTGCTGCCTGATCACCACCTCTCTACTCTTGTGGGTCATTACGTCCGTTCAGAGAGCTGTTTAGGTGATTAATGAGCCTCTTCTCTACAATTCGCAGGCTCTTAGTGATGACTCACGCTCACTGATGACACTTACAGCTCATTCCAGTGAGCTGGTAGATATTATCTCAAATGATCAAGAATGTGCTGGCTCAAATCAAATTTAGTCTAAAGTCTCAACGCTGGAATACTCAACAGGTTTTATTGTGTTATACTCAATTTAACCACATTTAGTTGCCCTGCATAGTGTGAGAGAAAACAACAACAGTGTGACTCTGTATCATCCCCATTTCCTCTCCTGAATTCGCTGCCAAAGGCAAACAGCCGAGCGCCCAGGAGGAGCCGGCTTCTTAGTCCCTGCAGACAGGGCTGACGAAGTTCAGAGCAGCAGTATGACAGGGGGCAACACCTCTTAACACCTCTTAACACCCCC
>NC_048424.1:3039247-3053633 GCF_013103735.1 Etheostoma cragini | reverse complement strand
ACACACACACACACACACACACACACACACACACCTCCAGCTGCATCATGGACCTGCAGCCAAGTATGGTAGTGGAATGCAGAGTCCCCAAAATGTTAAAGAAAAAGTTGCACTGCATTCAGTTGTTTTGTATTTGAATACACAATTGATTTCTTTAACAACAACAAAGCAAAGACAGGATGAGGCCACAGTTGGCCCGTGCCCGTACTCCAACGTCCTTCCCACCAGGTCCGGATTTGTTGCGGAACAGCTGAAGTCACAAGGACCCACGAGATCTCGCAAATTCACGTATGATCACGCGATATAACAGGAAATAGTTTCTATAAGCATAACCACAAAACCTCTGACCAGTTGCCTTCAGGCCTGTCTCTGCCGTGAGCATGGTGTATTTTATTGTGAAAAGTAACCAGATCGTTTATTTTGGTTCTTTGCTTGACTTGCTGTCCTGCACAATATACACTACCGGTCAAAAGTTTGGGGTCAATCACAAAATTCCATTGGACTACATTATAGACTGAATCCCAGCTGAGATCAGTTGCCTTGTTTTTTTTAACCAGGGCAGCAGTTTCCAGATTACATTATGTGCTTACATAATTGCAAAAGGGTTGTTTAATGTTTTCTTAAAATAATATCAGATTAGTAAACAAAATGAGCATTTGGAACATTGGATGAATGGTTGCTGATAATGGGAAATGTAGATATTGCATTAAAGATCAGCCCCCCACCCAGATCAGCTGGTATCCTGTCTATAATGGAGTGAAATGGAAATTTGTAAGTGACCCCAAACTTTTGACCGGTAGTGTATGTATGCTGTATTCTTTATTGCTGCGGAGGTCTCCGGCATCCCGAAAAAATAGAAGCTCTGCGTATCTGCTCCGGAGGGCTGCGGACTGCTGGAGCTGGGTCGGAGTCGGGACGCAGTCACTCAGCCGTCAGTGAAAATACACACATTGACTTTAATGCAAACCTATTGAATCCGCTGCCGTTCCAGAGCGATCCGCAGCCGTGCCGCAGTTAGTGGAAATTGCGGGTTAGTCAAGCATGAAACTTGTTTTTGTCTTCCCACCCTGGCTGCCTCACAATCACACAGTTCAACAATTTTATATTTGAGATGCACAACATAATCTGCAACACGTTTAGCTAAATACAAGATTCACACAGATGTGCACACACCATGTTAAAATACATGCACTGTTGGAAAAGTGGGTCATATCAGGTTCAACAGCAGATATTTGGGTTGTTATCAGCATTAAGTAATTCTAGCAATCGGCGCTGTATACGTAAGTCAGACAAAGACAATCCACAGAGACTAAATCCAAACAGCAGGTGCATCAGTCAGGAAGATTGAAACATTGATGTCAAGAGACAAGGCTGGGAAATAATCACGACTCCTGCCAAAGCAAATATGTCATTTTTTGGCATTAAATTTGTAGAAACAAAACCATTGGCAGAACATTTTATCATTGTCAGCTCTATAAAAAATAATAATAATAAAAGGTCTATGAAACCATTTACTATTGGATATTTAATGTGTATTTGTTTCAGTTTATCGTGCTTAAATTGAGTCTGTGCTTTTTTGTGAGTTGAAATTAAAGACTCCCGCTCACCGTCCGATCAAAGAGGTTGGATGCAGAGATCAAATCTCCTTTTTTTATTAACCTTTCTGATCCAATCAGATTTTGGATTTCAGTGGAAAAAACAGCTGGAAATGCAGCAAAGGGTAGTAATTTGGAGCGCTGCAGGAGTCGTATTAAATGCCAGATGTTGCACATCCCTAGCAAACCTGTTGCATTGATAAGTGTGATGATGGGCTGTGTTAAGACACCTCTTATGGTCTCTTTTTCCACTGAAAAACAAAGCTGCAGCTAGAACAATATAAAAAGAAAGCTAGGTCTGAGAATAAATCTGAACAAAAGGAGCATTGCATCAACAGTAACCGAGACATTAGGAGAGTCTTTGAGAAAATACAGCAGTCATCGATACAATGCAATGGTTTCCGGTTTGATTGTATTTTTTAAAATAAAACAAAGTAAAACTTCTGTGTCTAGGTTGTTAAATGTGAATATTTTCTAGTATCTTCTCTCCTCTGTGACAGTAAAAGTGAATATCTTTGATTGGTCAACTAAACAAGACATTTGAGGAGAACATTTTTGGCTTTTTAGGAAACACTGATCTACATTAATAACAATTTGACATTTTAAAGACCAAACTATTCCATTCATCCAAAAAACAATCAACCGAGTACTCCACAATGAAAATAATCGTTAGTTGCAGAACTAGATTCACATAATTAGTTCTTTGCAATATCAACTATCCAGTCACCCTTGAGCATTTTCCCTGGGTTTGTCAAAGACTTGGGTGTGCACATTTGGCAGAGGGGTTTAAAGGTCCTTCCTCAAGAAAATTTTATGTTTTTCAACAGCAACAAAATGCAATTTGACATGATTTGGGTTGAGAATTAATACCATATCTGTGTCTAAAACATTGGAAAAGCTATAATAACACACACACTAACAAAGGCTAAAGAAGTCCACAGGGGACCAACTACAATCAATACATCTGAGTATCTGAGTGTCATTTAGTTATTTTGATGCTATCAATATATCACTGTTTCACCTTTTCCCTTTTAAGTCTGGGGTTTGACATTAAGGTCAGTTAACTTTGAATAATTTAATTCAATCCACATGCTCACAGACATTCATTGTTTTACACCTCCTGTACCTGTTGTGACTTTCTGGACACACATGGCTTGACTGATCAGTTCAGCATGTTCACACCGTTGGAATAAATTCTGCTCTGTTGTTATTTATGCAGCAGATAAACATGTTCACTCTGCACCATGTGGCTAACATTTGCTCAGAGTGCCTCCTCAAATGACCCTTGTTGATTTGGACTCTTTCAAACACCATGTGAACACCTGTGTAATACCAAACACTCACATATACAAAGACACCTTATAACATGTCAGGTTTAGACAAAGGAACAAACCATGTATTTCACTGCTTGTAAATATGTTCATTCAACGGTCTTGTTATTTAACGGACTACATTTCCCAGAAGGCCCTTGGCATCTTGCTGAGTCATATGTTGTCTTCAAGTGGTTTAGTGTTTACTAGAAGAGCCCATTTCCATTACCTACTCATGTGGTATACACAACATTTTAAGAGAAAAGTTCATGAGTTGTATACTAGGTGGGATTTTTTTTTTAAGCTACTTTTTGAATGTTTGTTAGTAATTACTTTTGTAAAGATTTTTTTGCACCTGCCATGCCACTGAAATGCAGAATTAAATACCAAACAAGACGACATATGTTTTGTTTGTCTCATAATTGACACAGCTTGGATACCATGAATACCGTGTAGTGGATTTACCAAAGAAATACAACCGCACAAGTTCTATTTATAGGGAGCAACATGTTGTATTCAAGCCACGTCAGAAGAATGGGAAGAAACTAGAGCTGCAACTAACGATTACTTTCATTATCCAGGTTTACTGCAAGTTTCACCAAGTCAAATTTAAGACTATTATGAATGAAATTTAAGACCTAGACCACCCAAAAAATGTTTGTTTATATATATATATATATATATATATATATATATATATATATATATATATATATATATATATATATATATACACACACATACACACACACACACACACACTATGACAGGTGTCAAGTCACCGTGAAACACTCGCTGCGGAGCATTTCAAAAGTCTTACGGCTGGACGTGCAAGTATCTTGTTTTGTGCAAAACCAAAATAAATTCAGTTGAATAGGATATGAAACAAAAATAAAGGAGGATATTTCCATGAGGCTGAAAACATATGTATTCACAAAACATGTATTTTTTGCCATTTTTAATTTAATAATTACTTTAACGACCAATTCAAATTTCTTTTGTATTAATCACCGACCAGAAAACAACCGTTTTGGTCTGTGCAAACAGCTCATAACCTTCAATCTTAAATTGCCAAAAACAAGGAAAAGGAGAAGTTAACTGACCTCCCTTTGAATCCTGACGTTGGTCCATTATGTGATAAACATCCGTAAGAAACAATTACTGTGACCTACGCTTTGTTATTATGAGTCCAATGATATAAATATAAGGATAGAAAATAAATAAAGTAAACAGCGGAAAGCAGGTGAAGTACACCTGTGTGGACCTTTTTTATAATCCTTGGTGTCAGGGTGACATTTGTGCGGCTGCACGCTGTTTATACGCTGCATTTGTGACTTTTGTTGGACAAAACTCAACTTCCCTCAACACAACAAGGACTTCAGCCAAGTGCATGTACGTACTGTACATATGCCTCCAACTCGTGTCCAACTCTGATTTGGCATACATTATATTTGGGCCTTTTTCGAAGAAATGTAAATAGTTTGTACTTTATGATTTATGTTTATTATGGTTTTTTTTTGCATATAGGAGAACTGTTTTAGACAACACAAATGCTAGTGTACCATTGCTTTGGGTGTAATATCAATAAATATGACACTATTTTGATCAATGGCATAAGTAAAGGTCATGAGGGACAAAGCGTCTGGAAGTTTTTTGAAACAATGTATGTATTTTGATATCTGTATAAGTTATAATGATTATTTCTTCACAGTGTGACATATGAGAAGTGTTTTAGAGGAGATTGGCTTAGCTTGTACTGCTCTGTGTGTGATATCACTGCATATCTGTGAGAATCATGTTCCGTTTTATTTATATATTTGTCTTTAAGGTCCTACAACCATTTTTTACATTCAAGTGACCTCACTGCAGCACAAATATTTTAATAGCCCAGATTTTCCTGAAACACAATGATGTTCACATCCTGTCCGGTTTGCTAAATCCTTTTTCTCAAGCGGTTATGCAATTAACAGATGACTTTCTTCACCACAGAAACTTCACTCGGTTTAAAATGAATCAGCAAAACTCCAGGTCAAGATTACAAGATAATTCAAAACTTCTGCCAAGAATTTGTGGAAAAAAGTTACTGTTATGCCCTGTTCATAATCAATGATTCATCAAAGGAAATTTGAACATGTCCGTCAGTGGCTTGTTGATCTTTACATTGTTAGGTATTTCCTATCCTGGGACAAACATTCATACTGTTCATAAAGGAATTTTATTGGACTTTAACTTATCATTGGACTCATAATAACAAGCGTAGCTGTTCTCAATTTAGGTCATCCAGTGCGTCTCATCTCCCCCTTTATCTGTTACTAACTAACCAACCAACCCTGCACATGGGGCAGGTGGTAACGTTTCATCAGTCGCCACTCTGTGGAAATTGTTCAAGAACGGTAGGTCCTACAAACAAATTCACTGTGCACATTTGTAGCGGAAATATTTATGTTGCTTGTCCAAAAATACAAAAATATTTAGCCAAACCCAAAAAGTCTTCCTTTGTGACCCGCGCTCCCCTATGGAGGATCTTTGGTTAAATTACCAATAAAGATAATCTAGCTACAGCATAACAACAAAACACTGCATTCAATATAATCTCTAACATTAAGACGATGCAATGCATGTATTAAAGCAATGTCACAACCATAATATTAAAACAATGCATTTAATCCCAGCAAAAAGATAACCATATATCAGCAGGTTTACCTCCGTAAAATCAATTAGCTACTAGCATAAATAGCAAGTCAGATTTAACATTAAGTAGCCACGGCGGGCCATTTTACCATCAGTAAAGCCACAGGGCGACCACAAAGAGACAAATATAAACTAGATAATAAAAAATGGAAACTGTGTTTGACTCACGGTATTTGTAAAGGCGTTTCTCACTTATTAATGGATGTGAAATGGTCCCATGTGTCCGCACGGCGCATTTGTTTGCAGCAACGATAAACGCTGAATTGTTTTCTTCGGCCTCCATTGCTTCTCCTGCTGTCACTAAACGAGCTAACGTTACCTAACTTTAAACCACGATAAAGGTGATAAGAAACAATTTAAAACAGCTATTTCATTTGAAAATCTTTGCCAACTTGGTAGTTTTACTTCACAGTTGCTTTGCAGAGTTTACAGTTTCTATGTGGCTTTGCAGTGACCGTATGTAATTATTCTAAACTACTCTTTAATCAAAGTTTCACCTGTCTTTCCTTCAGGTAGATTCAACACGTTGTAGGAGTGCAATACCACGTCTCACCACTGCAGGCCAAGCAAACCAGAGGAGCGCTATTTCCCCAATTTGAAGAGACATTAAAAACAGAAGAAGAGACTTTTTGTCACATGTGTATGTTTGGGTTATTGAATGTTAAATGAATAAATATATTTAACATGGTTCTTTCATAGTAATGGCAGTCTTATAAAAAATGTATAAATGCTGCATGAATAACTGTATTATTAATTTAATAATGCCTTTAGATTCTTTGATAGAGACCTGATAGAGACTAAATGTCAAATAATAATGTATTTGCTTTTTTATCAAATGGAGCACCCTTCTTGGATTTATGGCATTTCTTTAGGGTAATAGTATAATCAGAATATGTTTTGTTCAGTGTTGTTTGTACTTTAAAGTATTGTTGTTGTTTTTTAATTAAAAAAAACACTTTGCTATATAAGTGCTTTGTAAATAAAGTGTAATCTTATAAATAGCTTTATTAAAAAAGAGGATGGAATGTACAAATATGGACAGGGAGTGTGTTTGTAAAGGTTTAAATGTAAAAAATAAAAACAAGCATCAATGTAACGTGTCAGACAGAAAGATTTCCTGGTATTATGTATTATAGTAATATACTGAGCCTACTCTCAATTCACAATGTTCTACTTCCAGGATTGCTCCGTTTGAGCGTGAAAAATACAGATGTGATTTCCTATGATTTCTTGTCTTTTATGTAGATTCATGTGGGTCTTGTTCTCTAACAGATGGGTTGTTGAGATGATTAACACAAAAATATTCCAAACATCTGTGATGTTTTAAACGTACAGAAAGTTCTAATAAAATTCACCAGAAAACAGGCAAAAAAAAGTGTTTGACGCTCAATATTTTATGTGGAAGAACCCAGAGACCCCCCCCCCCCCCAACGTTGAAACCAAACCTTCGCGTTAATGTAACATGTCGTGTCCATGAGGCAAGAAGAGAGTCCGTGTCAGTGGGGGTCCCGGGCGTGCTGATGAGGCCAGCTGCAGTCTGGAAGAAACTGTTTTTGTAACAGGAGGTTTTGGTCCTGATGGACCGCAGCCACCTGCATGAGTTTTTCCAACATGTTTCTAACCACAGTGGGTGTAGGACTACACACACATCATTGACTTTGGCCTGCAAATAAAAAAATAGATGATTTACATCCCCCCAAAAACATGTAGTGGTTTCAGAATCATGTTTTAGCCCTGTGAGATATTGCTCTCACCACTTGCTATATGTCTAAAAGCTTTTTGCTGTGGTCTTAAAGCACATGTGTCAAACCCGAGGTCCGTGGGTTAAATTCGTCTCCTAGCACATTTTGATCATAATAACTTTTTTTGATAACTCTTTAAGGGCTTTATGTCGACCAAACTGTAAACGAGAAGGCTAAATGGGACATGCAATAATACAATCAAAGATACTTTACTTTCTGATTAAATAAAAAGCATTTCAAAAAACAAAGTCCGGCCCTTAATGTGTTTCTCATATTCCAGTGTGGCCCTTAGTGAAGTTGAGTTTGACACCTCTGCTTTAAAGGATAGATGATAAATAGATATCCAATTAGCAGTGTGGGAGCCAGCCAGGGACTTAAGAGTAAGTCATTGTTATGCATATTAATGATAAATGAAGGACTTGAACTTGAGGTCAGATTTTTATGGTGTGTTTTAGAGAAAAAGAGGACTTAACTCACATGAAGCTCTGTGTTTACATGGAGGTAAAACATCATGAAAAAGCAAAGGTCGTCAGGGTTTACAGCTTTGATATACAGAGTCTTTGAGCAAGGCACTCTCCCCCCTCCAGCTGTGATTGTGGAGCTTATTTGTGTGAATGCATGAGTGTGAATGTGTGTGTTCATGGAAACATATCATGCAGACTCAGCAGCCGTTTGGAAAATACATAAAACAACTCCACCGATAATTTCCAACCACTCACAACTCACTGTTTTACTGTCAGCAACATTACTCATGAGAAGACTTCCTCAATACTGTCCCGGTCTCACACTATAGAAATGTACATATATTCTTTAGGTATTGTATAAGGTTCATGTTACCTTCATACTTTGGTTTATTACATTCAGAAGTTGGGGAACAATTTTTCACATAAACTATACTTGTGCAGAAAAGTTACAGAGTAAAAAGTCCTGAAAAAACAGGATGACATAGATTTAAAAAGCGAGAACGTCTTTCAACAATTTGCTCCTTTTTATAAGTGTAATTATATGTAAATTACTTTGTATTTGTAATTTTTAAAATGTCATAAACAACTGTTTATGGTCCGTATTTCCCTCTACTTTCTACTTGTGATTTAATGAAATTCCACGACATTTAAAAGTCTAAATATACCAGTAAGGGAAAATCTATTTTCTTTTTATTGAATGCATGTTAGATGTTTGTATCTTTGCAAGACGGGCACTTACTTTATCTACTACTGTGAGAACAAGGTATTTATTGCAAAGCCAGTGTTAAAGTGTCTCGACCGCATCAATAATAAACCCACATCATTATCCCCCAAACCATGAGCCTTAATCTGTGTCTCTAACAGCCTCCTCTCTGCTGGTGTCGGGCTTCATTCCAGATGTGAACCTGGCTGCAGAGATCAACGCTCTCTCATGAACGGGTCCGTCGGATGTAGCGTCTGAAAACGTATGCACAACAATTAGTATGTTGACCTATGAAATGAGCCCACCCCCCGATTTCTGATATATATCAACAATCTACACAACTGACTTTGTGCACATATAAGAAAATGTTTGAGGCATGCTAAAAAAGGTGGTACACTTTCACACTATTGCATAGAATTACAGCCACTACAGCCCGTCCCTTAGGATGGGCCGTTTCTGAGGCTGTAGCTTTTGGGGAAGCTGGGGGTGCAGCCTTGACCAACTGCCTTAACCAACAGCCACATTGCTCATTTGAGCCATGATGTCTCTCATTCTCTGGGCGGGCAAAGCAGAGAAAGTGGAGGTATTCTTGCCCCTCATGACCTCATAAGGAGCAAGATGACCTCATAAGGAGCAAGATACCAGATTAGCCCATCTGAGCTTTCATTTTCTCAAAGGCAGAGTAGGATACCCGGGGCTCGGTTTACACCTATCACCGTTTGTAGCCACTGGGGAAACGCATATTGATGTTAAAATACCTCACAGAGTGACATTTGCATGCCATGGGACCTTTAAGATTAGAAAAAGATGGTGGTTTGATTAAAAACACTCACGGGACACAAACACACGTTTCCTGGGTGAATATATTGTGTTTCCTCCGTTTCAGTGTTCCAGAACATTCTTGTACTGCAGCAGTACTCAATATGGGGCAAACAGCAAAGAATACATGGAATACATACAGTAGGAATTATGGTGCTCAAAGCTACAATATATATATATATATATATATATATATATATATATATATATATATATATATTTAAATAAAGGCTTTATGCCAACAGCCTGTCAACCAAGTCATTCACACTCTTGTACATCACTGTCATGCATATAGTAATACATAATACATATAATAAGTAAATTAAATGTTACGAGAATAAGAGTATTTATTGCACAAGATCCAGCAGGTTTTTCTTCCAAAGACAGTCAACATGTTGCATATGAGAGGTGAATGTGTTATTTTGTCTTTTGAGAAAATGTGCAGTCTTTTCCTCTGAAATGTAGCGGAGCATGAGGAGTAAATGCCCGTGCTGACATTCATACGGAATTCAACTGCTTATGTTACAATGTATTAAAGCTTAATGACGCAATAAGATTAGATTTACACAGACACACAGTGGGTCTCCAGACTTCCATTTGAGTTTGTCTGCGCCCCGACGTCGTGATTTAAACTCTGAACTGCTGAGTGAACTTCTCAGAGAGACTGAGTCAGGTTTTAAACAGCAGGACATTAACCAAGACTCTGACTGGCTCTCTGTTGCTGAACACTTTCAATAAAAGCTAACTTTCCATGGAGACCAAACCTCCAAAACAACCTCAGAAACACTCTACCTGGTCAGAAACATCGGGCATGACTCATGGAAGATGATTCATTGTTTGACCACACACTCGCCACAAAGTACTGGATTAGGTTTAAAATATAAAAATAAACAAAAAAAAAAGTTTTAGGTTAATGCTCAAAGGTCAGTGCATACATGTGGTCACTGGTAAAGACCTTCAGAGCAAGAAAGCATCTTAACCCTCCTGTTGTCCTCGGGTCAAATACCCCTTTTAAAAATGTCTACATCAGAAATAGGGCATTCTTTTTAACCAAATTACCACAGAAAGGATAGATTCCATGCAATGCTCTTTCCAAATACAATTAATCACTTTCATTGAATTTCTGGTGAAACGGTTTCAAATCAATATCCTGATTAAACTCATCCACTCAACATTCCTTTCTCTGATCCTACAATTAGTCAAAATAACTAAAATATTGGGTTTAATTCTATACAAATGAGGGTTATTGACCATAGATTTCAAAAAGTAGTGTATAGCTAGTGGTGTTAATGAAATCCCCAACAACAACAAAAATGCGTTGAAAATGTCAAATGTCGAAAAATAAAAAGTATGACTGATTTAAAGGTGCTCTAAGCAATGTCATGCGTTTTTTAGGCTACAACATTTTGTCACATACATCAAACACACACATACAGTGTGTGTGTGTGTGTGTGTGTGTGTGTGTGTGTGTATATATATATATATATATATATATATATATATATATATATATCCTTTGCATATTATTTATTTTTGCTCTTTTTATATACTATTGAACAAATAAAACGTAAAAATGAAATGAATCACCCTGCCTATAAATTCTTACCTACTTTTTGCTGAAGCAAAGGATTTGAGGACTTCATCTGCGAATTTAAATTACAGGCAGAGAAACATGAAGTAAAATGAACAAAGTGTAATAAAAACATCTTCCCGCCTGTGTGTCCTCACAGCTTAGACTCTATGTCTGTAAAAGGAATCTTTACGTTGTGTTTATGTTGCTGGTTTTAAAGATGTAATAAAGTTGTATTATGTGATATCCTCTGTGTTATGTTGGCTGCTAAAAGTCTTAACAACGCAACGTTGGCAATTTAAGACCTATTTTAGAGGTGGTCTAGTACCTGATTTTCATCTCGGCACCACTAAAAATTATAATAATGAAAACTGTTTTTTAAACATACATTTTGGTGTTTCAAGCAAGAGTTTGCAAACTCATTTGTCACTCACAGATGAAAGACAATTACCAGTTCAAAGGGCTTGAAACAGGTTTAATACCCTGTGGGTCTGTTGTCCCCCTCCCCCCAACTACTCAGGGCTGCCCCCCACTCTGACATCTCATTTGTGCACAAATAGATCCTGAGCATGTGTGTGTATTTCGGGCCTGTGTGTAGTGATTACTAACAAAACAGGGTGTAAATTATAATTTCCCCACTGGGGATTAATTAACAGTATAAATTATTATTCTTGTTGTTATTATTACATATACATTACATACAATAAAAAGGCTCATTTGTTTCAGTGGGTGTTTATGTACGGAGGAATATATGTGCATTATTCTGTCAAACTGCCAAGTCATAAAAACCTGTTTTCACTAAACTTTACACATTTTATGTGAAAATAAGTACATTTACTGATGCAGTTAATAGAGGCGAAGTCCCTCCCCCTTCCACCATGGGACCTTATTTTGGAAAGAATACATACGATAGAGAGATGCCGGTTGAATTGAGCCACAATGTTTGTCAATTTCAAAGATCATTTTGCGAGCCAAGAAAGTCTCAGTTTGTTGCAAAATCAAGAAACAAATCTGTAAAATAACAGAAAAAGTTCTGGCTGCTCAGTCCCAAGATTTTGCACAGAATTAAACAAAATGGTAATGATGTGTGTCGCTACAGTTAAAATACAGAACATTTTCTGTTGGGCCTATATATAAATTCTCTCAGTTTTTAAACTTCTGAAAACATAAACAAACTTCCAAAAGGTAAAAAAAGAGACAAAAACATTGACAAAAATGACAACAAAAAAAACAAACTTTAGAGGGAAAAAAAAGCATCAAAATCTATTTTTTTAAATATAAAAATATCCTAACAATTTTACAATGTGGAATTATTCAATCTCCCAAAACCCTTTATTGCCAACAAAAGTTGTCGGGCAGAAATCATGCAGTTCGAAATGTCAAATTAAACCTAAAATACTTAATAATTAATCACGTTCTATGAACAATTTCTGTTCAAATATACTGACATACAATTTCTAGTTGTGTTTTGCTTCTAAGTATTTTATGCTACTTTATACTTGCTCCACTACTACAATGTATCTACTGACAAGTATTTTGTCTTCATCAAAGCCTGACGTCTCTTCTTCCTCTGAGCCATGCTGCCACAACAAAGCAATGAGCCACACTGTTGCACTGGCTGACATGTTCCTTCACCACCATAAACACACACACACACACACACACACACACACACACACAGTAGATTGTTCAGACTCAATCCCACAAACACTATCTACCATCAAGCATCTGCCTGCACCAGTAATAAAGTGAATAAAACCGCTGAAGAATCTGACGAGGGAATTGCACGTTCTATCTTTCACAGCGTGCCGTGGTTTCATAAGTAGAGGAGAATCTTTGCAAAATTATACATTGTTTTATGGGCCTTGGTTGTTGGTTGGAAAACAAGTTGTAAAAGAAAATGCTTTAATTTTATAGATATCCCATTGCACAACATCAAAACATACCGATGGGGATGATTCAAGAGTTGCTCAACGTTTCCGTTTTTTATTGGTAACAAAACTTCACTGCATCACCTTTTCTTTCCAAGAAGTTATAATTGACATGTTTGCAGCAGTTTCCCTCTGCACTGGAAGAAAGATTGTCCAGAAAATAACTCGCCAGGGGAGAGTTTTACTTGTTGCTCATGTGAATATGATATTGACATATGTGAGAAATTAAAGGAAAGGTCCAGAACAGCTTCAGTGCTTCTTGTCATCGAGCCTCCAAGTCTTTGAACTCTGATGGAGGGATGAACACCATTTATTCAAAAGATATACTCCCTCTATGGGTGTTTTAATGTTGGTGGCAAAGAGCTAAGTCTCCTCAGATAATGGTTTGTGGTATATCTTACAAAAGGATTGCAATTGTTTGTGTGTCATTCAACAAACAGTCTTAAATTAAATCGCCAGACCTTCCTCCACAGAGCTGCGGTTGAAGGTCTGGGTAGTCCACACAGCATTCTGGGATGGTAGAAAAATCTGCTTTATTGGCATTTCTTCAAAGTGCCCATATCATGACAAAAAACACTTTTTTTCTGGGATTTGGGGTGTTATTTTGTGACTCTGGTGCTTCCACATGCAAACTTGGAAAAAAAACTATCCATACTGCATGTTTATGTACAGTTAATTTTGTGAAATTGAGTCTCTATTTGATCATTTGACGATAGAATTAAATCAGGGTCCAAATGCTGGTTAAATAGTGGCAGGTAGATTTCACTCACCAGCCAAAAACTAAACACGAAACCAGGATTCCTCCATAAGAATATGTAACAGTGACTGACTGCCAGGAAGAAATATGTTGAATCAGTGGGAAACACCAGCATGGGGTTTTATTTCCCCCAATCTGAAAAGAAACTTACTTTCAAAGGAAACTCTAATGAGGTTGTAAAACCCAACATCTGGTATCAAAATGGCCCGAAAGCAGTCAAACCAAACCTGGATACCACAGAGCAAAGCTCAGCCTGATAGTGTGCAAAGCACAATGAGTTTCCAGTGAAAACATTTGAATTCTTGAAACATCCTAACAATGTGTTTCCTGACGGGACATCTTTACACTATGTTGAAGTCTCCTCCCTTTTTAATCTTGTGCCAAACTGCTCGGTTTCTGCTTCTTGTCACCGTATTGTGTTCTATGAACAAACATCATACACAGCTGTGATGTCTTGGTTCTTCAAGGGTGATCAAACACAAAATATTCTTCCGTCAAAACAAGTCACAGACATTATCCCATTATTAGCATGGCAGCCACACTGAATTTTTGGAAAAGATAAAATATAGAGCAGCTCGAATGAAGTTTGGTTCAGTTGGGAATCGGATCCTGTGATGCAGATTATGGAGAAGTTTTTGCTTCAGAAGGAACTACATGAAGGTAAAACATGCAGCTAACCTTAAAAGGGATAGTTTGGATCTTTTGAAGTGTGGTTGAATGAGTTACTGATATGGGGGCGTGTGAGGATTGGACCCAAATGCAGAGAGGAGAACGGCAGGCAGGCAGATGGGGGTAAACAGGAGT